>NW_017673312.1:41903-105225 GCF_001879085.1 Nicotiana attenuata
CCCCCCCAAGTGAAGACAAAAAAATAAAGGGAAATACAGCTTAAAGGAAAGAAGGCATCTAGAGCTTAGAGCAAATTGAAGGCAAAAGCGTACTGACTTTTACGCCAGGGACAACACTAGGTGCTGTCCTGGACACTTGAAACGGAAATTGTCCTATTTCGTTCGAGACTTAGTTATTTCGGCCCTACACGGTCCCAACTCGTATAAAAGGGGTCCTAAACCTATTTTGGAGGAGGGGGGGGATGTATTTTAGAGTAACTTTTGTCTAAGGGAGAGCACAGAGCCGCCGCGGAGGCCGGGTTTCATCTTTTCTTCTATCAAGCTTAATAATTTTATGTCTCTTTGTGTGATTTGTTGTTTGTCTACCATGACTATGTGGAGCTAAACTTCACGTTCCAGGGTTGTGGTTCTTTCATGAATCTTGTTATTCGAATATTGATTTTGATTTCTTGATTTGTCGTATTGGTTTATTCATTCAATCTTGCGCTTAATTATTTGATTCCTTGATCACCACTACTATCTACGAATCTAGAATTGAACTCTAACGTGGGAATTCTAGATTGCACATAGGATTGAGTAGAGCAAGTTCTTGAACCTGGGCATCGGGGAACGGATTCGCAGTTAGGATAGACATATAGCTAATTGCCTTGCTTGGATGAAATACAGGAATTATAAATGCGTTCCCGTTAGTTCTAATTCCACAGATATATAGGCGTTAGGTTAGCTTGAATAGGCGAGTAAGAACTCGACAGATTCTTATGAGCGATATTAACCCTGTTAACCAATAACTAGATAAATTAGTTAGTCGATTCAGTTGAAGAATATAATAGGAATGTTAGATAGCCCATAACCCTGGATCGTTTTCATCACATTGATATTATAAAAATCTGTTCTTCCTGTTTAAAGTTCATTTGTTATTTTCTTTTTAGTTTAATTACTTTAGCATCACTACTTTTGGGTTTAATCCTTGTTTACATAATTAGGATAGTCTAATTTAGTTAATAGTTAATCACAAGTCCTCGTGAATTTGACATCCGACTTTTAGTCACTTTATTACTTGACGACCACATATACTTGCATGTGTGTTTGGCCGCAACAAGTTGTTCAAGCAAAAGATAAAGAGGGTAAAGATTGCTCAATCTAAATGGAGTAAGGAGACATATGGAGACATATTTAAACAACTTGCTATTAGGGAAGACACTATGAAGGTGAATGAGATGCTTTTTGAAGAAGAACTTACAATTAAGAATAGAATAGTGCTTCAAAAAGCACAAGTTGAATTGAAGAGATACTTAAGCATAGAAGAGCAATACTGGAAGCTGAAGGCTGGGATGATATGGTTTGCTGAAGGAGATAGGAATAAAAGGATCTTCCACAATCATGTTAATTGCAAGAGATAGAAGCTGTGATTGAATAGAATACAAAAACGGATGGATTCTGGGTTGAAAGCCAAATGATACGACTACTGCTGCTGTGGAATTCTACCAGAGGCAATTTACTAAAGAAGCTGATCCTAGTGACTTCACTCTACCAGACGATGTTCCTGCTATGGTGACTATGGAGCAGAATTTGGAATTATGTAGATATCCTACTCTTGAAGAAGTCAAGGCTGTTGTGTTTGAACTTAGTGGGGAGAGTGTTAGTGGTCCTGATGGATTCACTGGCACTTTCTATCAAGAATGTTGGGACATTATTGGTATTTATATTCATAACATGGTATTGCACTTCTCTTGGGGGAGCACCGCTGCCTAAATCTATCACACATACTAACCTTGTGTTACTTCCAAAAAATCCAATGGTTAAGACTTTCTCAGATTTGAGGCCCATAAGCTTGAGCAATTTCATCAACAAGGTGATGTCTAGAGTTACACATAATAGACTAGAAAAGTTCTTGCCTTCTTTGATATCCTCCAACCAGTTTGGCTTAATGAAAGGAAGAAGTATTTTTGAAAACATACTCCTCACTCAGGAGATTGTTACTGACATCAAGTTAAGGGGCAAGCCTTCCAATATAATGATTAAATTGGACATGTCTAAAGCATATGATAGGGTGTCTTGGAAGTCTTTGCTTCATGTGTTCAGGAAGATGGGATTTGCTGAACATTTTATCATCATGATATGGAATTTTTTATCAAATAACTGGTACTTAATCTTGGTGAATGGACAATCTTCAGGCTTCTTCAAGTCTACTAGAGGGGTGAAGCAAGGAGATCCATTATCTCGTACATTATTCATACTGTCAGTAGAAGTGTTTTCTAGATCATTTAACAAATTGTTTGATCCATTGAACCATCTTGCATATGCTGATGATGCAATTATCTTTGCCTCAACTCATCCAGATTCATTGAAGAAGATCATGGCAGTGTTGTGTGGATATGAGAAGATCCCAGGCCAGCTCATCAACAAGGCAAAGAGTTCCTATTATATGCACTCTAATGTGGAAACTGCTTTGGTTCAAACAGTTGGTGATATTACTGGCTTTTCTAAGGGTGCATTCCCTTTCATCTACTTAGGGTGTCCAATAATCTATACCAGGAGGAGGAAATACTACTATGATGATCTTGTAAAGAAGGTAAAGGCCAAGCTGCACTCATGAAAAGGAAAGTTGTTATCTTATGGAGGCAAGGCTACACTGATCAGTAGTGTGCTTCAAAGCATGTCAGTGCACTTACTCTCAGTTCCGGATCCTCCCAAAAACATATTGGAACAATTTTCATAAGTTATTTGCAAGGTTCTTCTGGAGCAATAAGGAAGAAGGGAAGAGTAGACATTGGTCCTCATGCCAGAAGATTTGTCTCCCAAAAGAGGAATGAGGGTTAAGCTTCAACTTGTTTGATGTATCTGGGCACTGTTTGCAAAGATGTGGTGGAGATTTAGGACTACAAAGTCATTGTGGTCAAATTTTATGTGGAACAAATATTGCAAGAAGGAGATACCAAAAGTGGTACAATTTAGGCAAGGTTCTCATGTTTGGAGGCAAATGTTAAGGTCTAGGAAAGAGGTGGAGCTTAAGACTTGGTGGGAGATGAAGTGTGGTACTACAAATATTTGGCATGAAAACTGGACTGGGTTAGGAGCTTTATAGCATGTAGTGCCACCTGATTTTCACATAAATGAGTACTTACAAGAAGTGGCAGATTTGAGGCAAGGAGATGAATGGAATGAGCAGTTAATGGAACAATCATTTCCTGAGGATATTGTAGAACATATTATACAACAGGTGCATTTTGAAGACACTGGAGGTTACTGGGACAAGCTTTGGTGGAGACCTGCAGGCTGCAGCTTCGGTCAAGTTCACAGTCAGTAGTGCATGACAACTAGTGAGACATAGGGCAAACAATAATCAGGAATTCAAGCATATGTGGATTAAAGGTCTTCCCTTCAAGATTTGTTTCTTCCTTTGGAGGCTATGGATATTCAAATTGGTTACTGATGATATATGGAGAAGACTAGGGTATTGTGAGCACGTGATTTTTGTCCTATATGAATTATTCCCATAAATTCAAAACAAAATAATTCCTTTTCATTACTTGCAATTTTGTTGATTTTCGTGGCGTTTTTGTGCTAATTGTTTGTTGTTGTCTGTGCATTTTTATTTCTTGTTTAATTAATGAAAAAATACAAAATATGTGCATTTGCATTTAGGAGTTAATCTCACATTTTGAGGAATTAATCGGTAATTAGGTTATTTTATAAAAAAGGAAAAAATCACAAAAATATCTTACTTTTGCATTTAATTTCAAATTTTGCGATTTTATTTTTAATTTGGTAATTATTAGAGTTAATTAATTTATTGGGGTAGGATAATTTGTGTTAGGAGTTAACTTAGATGTTTATTTTTATTTTAAAAAGAAAAAAAAGGTTTTTTTTATAAAGAAATGAAAAAAGAAGAAAAGAAGGATCAGATTTGGGCTAACTCAATTTAAGCTCCTAGGCCCAATGCAATTGCACAAAATACCCGCCCCAATTGGCCCAAACCCGTTCCCCAACCCGGTCCAGCCCCTCAGTACCCCCAAACGACGTCGTATTAGGGGATTCAATCCCAGCCGTCGAGGTTTGATGATCGGACGGCTGGGAAGCCTAGGTCACTTAGTATTTAAATGTCCAAATGAACCCCGCCCCCTCAGAACCCCCTACCCCCACCTGCGTCTCTCACCTGTTATCAGAGACCTGTAACGCCACCGCCTCCCACCGTGCACCGCTGGCCGGAAATCGCCTCCGCCGGCGGCGATCACCCAAAGGCCCCCAAATTAACACCACTTGACCGCCTTCCCCTCCTCGTTCCAAATCCATGCCCCGTCTCCCTCAAATCTAACCCACACTGTTCGAATAATCGAAACCCTAGCGCCGCCTCCGCCGTGTCCGGCGGCGCTGACCCCAGTTAACCCTAAAATCAACACCAAGTAATCCCTTTCACATCTACATTCCAAATCTCAACCCCGTTTGCTTCGAACCACAGCCATACTCGTCGAATCTTGAATCTGGTTTGAACCCTAAAAGCCATAGCCTAGTCCGTTCATGCAAAGACGTCTCACAAGGTCTTTTCAGCGTTCGGAATCCGTTTGATCTTGAAATAATGTCATTCGTTCATTCTTGGCCAAGAACAAGCGTATGACATTGTTTGAGGATTAAATCAAAGATCAGTCCTGAGTTCGAGCCGAGCCGGTGAGCCTCCTACTTTCTTCTGTTTATTTTTCTGTCTTCTTAGCATCTTTTCATCTTCTCTTCTTCTTTTTTTCTCTGGTTACCTGAGCTAATTTGGATAAGTTTTAGTTAGGATTGTTTGGCCTGTTTGATTCGCCTGTTAATGGCTTAATCAATTGCTGAGTTCACTATTATTTTCTTCACAAATCGAGTCCAAGAGGTTTCAGTTCGATAATTTGTTCTAAGATCATCTTTGTTTCGTTTAGTTCTTACTGCTTTTCTGAGTAATTCCTTGTTCTTGTTAGTATTTCAAGCAGATTCAAAGTCAATTCTCCTTTGTTTAATTTTGTCTTCTTGGTTTTTATCTTTATCAAAATCGATTTAATAATCAGCAAGGGTCAAGTTGGTTGTGGTAGGGCCTGGGTCAGGATTTGGGTTTTTGGTTATTCATGTTGGTTTATTTGGGAATCAGTTTGGGCTCTTGGAGTCATTTATGACCCAATTCAAAAAGGCCCAGCCGTTTGAACCCAGGTCTGTTTGGTAGCTTAGGTAATTTGCAAGGTCATTAGGGGTAGTTTAGGGAGTTCAACTCAGGGAATCTTAGTGGTACTGAAATAAGAAGCCCCTAGAAGCTTCTAGGTGGGGGTTGGAGTTGTAATTTCTGATTCTTGATAGTATTACTTGGATCGCAAGTCAGGAATTTAGGGGTAACTTAGTTAAAATAAAAGTTCAAAAATGACTAAAGGTTAAAAACTGAAGGTCTGAAGTTGCCCTAGTAACTTGCCTATAAAGGCATTGTTACTTAGGGCTGAAGGCAGATTCTAAGCACTGAAAAATATACTAAAAAAACTCCAGGCGGCAAGAACCTCTAAAAATACTGTTCCATTGCCCCCTTGCTTGGATTCTCAAAGTTTCTTCATATCTGAAGCAATTCTTGTTCATTTAAGGTTTAACAATGGATTAAATCTTAGCTCTAAGGTCTGATTCAGAGGTGTTGGGTTTGCATTCGGTTGAAATCACCCTTGGTATACTGATTTGGGTTGCATTTTTTCCACAATTGGTCTGCTTTGGTCCTGGTTCAAATGTTTTGCCTCCTTTTGGTTTTGATATTCGAGTTGGTTGAGTTGTGTTGCTACTGGGTTGAATGCTGTTACTGCTGCATTCCTCACCTTTTCCTTTGTTTTATCCAGGTATTTCCTTGGCTCATGGTTGTGGTTTGATTGTTGGCATGTAAAGAATTGAAGTTTTGTTAAATGAAGATTTTATTTGATGTTGAATTTCTCTTCTTTTTTACTGCTTCATGTTCTGTAATTAGAGCTCAAGTGTTAGTTAGGGCCCCCTATTCCTGCTGAAATCTAGTGTGTGAGAATGACTTGGTATTGTATTTTGCGTTTTGTGTCCATAGTTGAACAATGGACTTTAACTGTTTGAGTTTATGCTTGGTGCTGCATCAGGGTTCTAGCCTTTGTGAATGTCTGGCTGAGAATCGCCCAGATTTGGTCTTGAAAGTCATAGTCAAAGCTCTAGAGTGATATATCTTGAAATTTATTTATATTTTAGCTGCAATTAGTTGATACTTTCATATGATTTGTGTTTAGTTAGCTAAAAATGGAAATGCTAGTTGTTACGGCATGAAGTTTTGTTCATATGAGCCTGTTTAGGATTCAGGACCGCAGATGTGATTCCAACGTGATTTGGGATGATTTGGATGGTTGTCGATTACTTTAGCTAGTTAATTCTATATATGTGACATATAGTTGTTGAATGCATCAGTTCATTAATCAAAAGGTCAAAGAATGGACATTAGTTGGGTTGTTTGAGATTAATTTTTTTTCTCCTTCTAGACAAGGTATGAATATGGGTAATTGAAAAATAAATGGGTTGAGTTTTGGTCACATTTTGCATATGTGAATTGGTTTATTATGAACTCTACTGTTCTCTTCATTTACGCTAGCGGCATGTTCACCGGAAGCAAATCATTTGCAATTGGGTATTAAACACATTGTGCTTGTTTATACGTATGTAACTTTGCTTTAAGTGGTTTAATCTAGTTTATATGTTGAAATTTGGGTGTTGTAGTGCTGTGATAGATATCTTTTAGCTCTTGAAATTGTAGATCTCAAGTCTAAGGCTCAAAAATGTGAAAATGGGTTATTCTCATGAATGTCTCTATCTTAAGGTAAGGCTGGATGCTTAGCGAATGGTCATTTAGTTAATGGACGGTTAAGGCTGCAAATCAAAGCGGTCGGAATAATTCGATATCATAAAATGGTAGGGTTTGGGTCTTCTAGTTAAGTAGCATGCTTGAGTTAAGAGATTTGCCTCTTGTTCAAGTGTGGACTTGAACTTGAGGCCCAAAGTCCTTAATTACTTTAACTAATAGCAATCCATATTGTTAATCAATTAGGGCCCTTTAGAGACATTCCATACTAGAAAACAATAGTCTCTTTAGGGTGGCCTTTAAATAAAACGAGGCGCGCCACGCCAAACAAAACTCATAAATTGCGTGGCCTCTCTTTTAAAATTTATATTAAAATACTTAGAATTCGGGGCGTGCCGTTTAGCGAATTTCACGGCCCTCCGCAAAGTTAATAACACGTTAGTCGCTTTAGGCGCGTTCTTTAATAATTTTACCTTCCTAAACTCGGGTGTGCATTTCATGTGACCCAAATCTAAATCCCAAAACATTGAATAAAAATGTGTCGAGGATCCGGGTGCATTTCATGTGACGTGATCCAAAGACACGTTTTTAAACGACGTTCACCTTCTTAAATTTTTTTAATTAAAAGCGGTTAAAGAATTCTAAAATTGCACAATAGGATAACATGTATTAAAATCAGACTTTAGCCAAATATAGCAGTTGAGCGACCGTGCTAGAACCACGGAACTCGGGAGTGCCTAACCCCTTCTCCTGGGTTAACAGAATTCCTTACCCGGATTTCTGGTTCGCGACTGTTAAGCAGAGTCAAACGCTTTCCTCGATTCGGGATTCAAACCGGTGACTTGGGACACCATAAATTTCTTAAGTGGCGACTCTGAATCTCTTAATAAAATGAATCCCATTTCGATTGTCCTTTAATTGAAAAAACTCCCTTTATTATACCCTTTGCGGGGTGTAGTAGAGAAAAAGGAGGTGTGACAGGTATGTATATACATCTAGGTGTTGGTGTTTTCAAGCTCCCCAAGAGGAATCATTTAATCATTTGTTCCTAACTGGCCATACTGCTACTAGAGTTTGGAGGACATTTACGAATGCTGCAGGGCTTAATTTTCAGCTAGTACAGGTGCATCGAGATATTAAAGAGTGGTGGAATGCTGCATGCTGCCCAAAACATAAACCATTATATCAAGTTGTGCCAGCTATTGTCACTTGGGAGATTTGGAAGATGAGAAACACAAATAGAAATGGTGGTTCAGTATTTGTTAATAGAGTGATTCATGAGAGCAACAAGACCTTACACTTATTAGCAAAGATAAGGTATAATTGGCTCCTGGTATTCCTTATCCATGGCCAGACATGGTCAAATTCTTTGAGGGATACAAGCCAGTGTTGGTGACTAGAAGGGTGACTTGGCAGCTGCCTCATAGTGGATGGTATAAGTGCAATACTGATGGAGCTTCAAGAGGTAATCCAGGACCTAGTTTTATAGGCTTCTGTGTGAGGGTAGTGAAGGTGATTTGGTATATGAACGAGTAAAACAACTGGAGGACACAACAGATATTATTGCTAAGGCTAAGGCAATTGAAGAAGGCTTAGCATATTGTATGGCTCATGAGCTACACCCTCTCATATTGAAACTGATTCATTGGGTTTGAAGAAGATTATTGAAGGAGAGTGGGATCCAACATGGTGTATTATAGCTGAATGTGAGGAGGATACAGGATATGAAGGAGCACTTCAATGTGCTATTCCAGCATATACTAAGGGAGGACAACACTGTGGCAGACTTTTTAGCTAACATTGTATTTTCTTTTGCAGGTACAATCTAGTTTCACTCTTTCTCTGAACTACCAAGTGCAGGGAGGAGACTAATCAATCTTGACAAGTCATAGGCTCCTAATCTTAGGGTTAGGATTGCTAAAAGAAGAGATCTTGATTAATGAGTATGTTACTTTTCTTAATGCATGTTCTTGCTAGTTGTTTTGTTATAGTGGCATTCTGTATATTGTTAGGGTGCTTTCCAGTGGTATTAGCATGTTATCATGCTCATTCTGGTGGTGTTCTAAAGGTATATAGAAGTATTTGTACAAGCAACCAGTGGATTTCTCATCATATAAGGGCACAACATGTCTTCATATCTAGCTTTAGGTCATTGCATGTCCTATGCATTGTCTATTGGTTATGTATTCACTACAGGATATGCATTCAGTTGGTTCATAGCTCTCTAACTCATCAGTTATTAATGAAGCCTCAGATGGTGAACTTAAGTTGGGATTTAATGATTTAAAAGCTTTGTGGTATGCTATTGTGTATATGAGTACTGTAATGACATTGTCCAATCGTATTGACATGTTAACATGCCCATTCTAGAGGGGTTATTCCAGTGCATATTGGTGGATTAAAATGCAGGAATGCAGCCTACATACAGGCTACTACTGGCAGCTCATGGTTCATCCTTTGATTCAGAAGAAAGGCTACTTCACTACGTCTGTCATTGATATAGGGAGGAGACTATTCTCATATTGTATTCTGATGTTCAGAGTTTGGATGTTTGCATATGCATACTGCTTGGATGCTTGGTCAGCCCTAGAATTTAATGGTGTTGCTTGGAGATTCACATTTGCCTGGTCCTATGGAATACAAAACTTGGCACTTGGTGAGAGCGTTGGAGGTGCTACATTGAGGTTTTGCGCTTGGCTTCTGGATACACTCATCACCATATGTTGGGAGTTGTCTACTTTACCACTTGTAATAGTTAGGTTTCATAGTGTAGCTAGCTTTAGCTTTACTTCCTGTAACTTTGTTTTTTGGACAAATTGTACACATTGGAATCCAGTTTTGAATTATTATTCATATATTAGCCACTAGCATCCAGCCTAGTGGTATATTTGCTAAAAAAAAGAATCATGTTTCTTTCACCCGTTAGAACTTAGGATACATTGCCGCCATCATCTCCAAAATCAACTATATATATTAAATGAATACTGCAAGGGACAAAGATTTTTAGTTATAACCAATGATGTTAACCATCTTCGGGGGATGAAATATGTACTAGAAGATATTAGATATATACTTGTTTTTTTTATAAATAATAGAACTCGGTTGCATCCTTTGAAATTTATGCCAGTGAAATAAAGATGAGCTCAAAAGAAATGGAATGCAACAATAGACGGTTTTGAATCCAATCTGAACTTTGGCCCAAACAAGTAAACATGCAATCGGCAAGACCAAGCCCATATCCGTAAGGACCGTAACTTTAGACCCAACAATTTAGTTCTGTCCCGTGTAAACGTGTTTAATCAGGGCAATTGCACAGATAGCCAGTTGGAGGATCGCTATGTAAGACAAACAAAATTACGATGTATATAATATATAGTTGCTTCAGGGCTACGGGCTGAAGTTAAAATTTCGGGTACAAACTTTATGTACGAGTCTGAAATTGCAAGCTTTCCAAAGTCTAAGTTCAGACTTGTATATTTGAAGTTTGCATATTGCTTTTGCACTTCAAATTTTAGATATTTAGATATGAAGTTAGATTTGACAATCCCAACTTCAGACTTTATATCTGAAGGTTGAATTGTGAAGCCTAAATTATATTCAGATATTTAGGTCTGAAGTTCCCTCACTAAAAACTAATGGAACTAAGGATTATGAATTATATACATTGACACTATATTACATTATCAATGTAACATGTTATAACAATTCAGTTGAATTTTATTTCCTTGTTAGCGAGTACAAACTATATAGAGTAAATATTTAATTAAAAGTTAGAAAATATTTATATTAAACTCGTATATATTGTCACAAAAGAGTAATGAATTCATTGATTACTTTGTACCACACATCATATTATACGAAAAATAGGAAGCTCCTACCTTCAAAGTTGGATTACGATAATACCTTTTAAAATCTGAGTTACAATTTTGTCCTTGAAAAAACTTCAATTAAATAATATTCAAATTAAATTAGAAGTTAGTCGCTGATGTTGTAGTAATTTAATGCTTCATCAAATCAATTCAATAGATTCAGTTAGGTTTAGGCCATTCATAGTCTCCTTCCCAAAAACATTCTCCTTTAATGACTTCATCATAATTACCAAGGAAAATATTACTCCCGGTTCTTCATTTTTCTTGAATTCTTAAACAAGAGCTTTAACAATATAGATTTGTATCGTTAGTGAGAATCAGAAAGTAGAACAAAAAAGGATATCTGTTAAGCAACGTATAGAGAATTTGTAGAGTTTCACTCTTTATATCTTGTTTATTTCATCTTCCATGGTAACGTCTTTCTTTTTACATTCTTTGTTCAGGGAAATATAAATTACCTTAGTTAATTAGTTCTGGTTGTTTCTATCTTTCATATTCAACATTAGTAATTTCCCTTCACATTCTTCACCACACACTATATAAGTGCACAATAAGGTATCTTTGTCCCATTATCCTTTTTGTATTCTTTCTGCAATAAATTTCTTTTTTCCAAAAGAGTATTTTCACTCACCAGTATCTGCAAGATATATATGTTTCAATTATTTTATGGTGCAAATATCGACTTCCTTTCAGTCCTTTTTGGATCATAGTTAGTAACCTATTATTCTTGATTATGCGATTCTTGAAAAGTTCTAAAGTTAAACATGACAGTAATGTGAAAAATTCTTTAGAAATTCTGGAGCATGATAATTTAATTCTAATGACCCGGCCCGTTTTTTGAGAGTTGTAGCCCCGTTCTCTAATTTACTGCTCATTTTGTGCTTTACTATTGTTTTATCACTTACCGGGTTAAACGGTTCCGGTCCCAAGGGATGTTGGAGTGAATTGAGACACTTAGTCTCATAATGGAAAGCTTAAGTTGGAAAAGTTGTCCTGATGTTGACTTATGTGTAAATGACCCCGGAATTTAGTTTTGATGGTTCCGTTAGCTCCATTGGGTGATTTCGGACTTAGGAGTGTGTCCGAATTATGATTTGGAGGTCCGTAGTGAAATTAGGCTTGAATGACTAAAGTTGAATTTTTGGGAAAATTTGACCGGGAGTAGAGTTTTTGTATATCAGGATCGGAGTCCGATTCCAGAAGTTGGAGCAGGTCAGTTGTGACTTGTGTGCAAAATTTGAGATCAATCAGACGTGATTTGATAGGTTTCGGTGTCGTTTGTAGAATTTGGAATTTTTAAAGTTCTTTAGGCTTGAATAGGAGTGCGATTCATGTTTTTGATGTTGTTTGAGGTGATTTGAAGGTTCGACTAAGGTTGTATGATGTCATGGGACTTGATGGCATGTTTGTTTGAGGTCCCGAGGGCCTCGGGTGGTTAACGGATCAAGAATTGAATTTGGGAGACTGCTCAAGCTGAGTTTGCTGGTTTTTGGCTGATCTGGTTTCCTTATACACGATCGCGTGGGCATGTCCGCAATCGTGTATGCTAAATGGGTAACTAATGGAATTTTCTCCACGCCGTGAGTAGAGGGCTGCGATCGCGTAGCTATGGGAAGCAGTGTATCGCGAACGCGTGGGCTAGGCCGCGTTTTGTTCATCGCGATCGCGTGAGTCAGAGGGTTAGTTCATCGCGTTTGCGTGGAGAATTCCGCATTCGCGTAGTTGTGCTTCGCGATCGCGAGGTATGTTCCGCGATCGCGATGAAGGCATATCTGGGCAGAATAAAAGATTAAAAAACGAGGGTTCTGAGTTAATATCACAAAATTGAATTGGGAGCTCGATAGAAGGCGCTTTTTGGAGAGATTCTTGCGTGGGTGTTGGGGTAAGTGATTCCTATCTAATTTTGGTTAATTTTCATGATTATGCCTTTGATTTCATCATTCAATTTGTGATTTGAGGTGGAAAATTAGGGGAAATGAAGAAAAGTTCTTAGGCTAGATTTTTTAGGATTTGAATGGGATTTTGATGTCAGATTTGAGTAAAATTTATATGGTTAGAATCGTCGTTGAATGGCTTTCGGGTTTTATAATTTTGGTATGATTCCGAGACGTGGGCTTGAGGGCCGGTTTTCAGCCTATTTCAGCTTCGTATTTTTCTTATGGAATTGATTCCCTAGCTCATGTTGATTGTATTGGATTGTTTGTGGATAGATTCGAGATGTTCGGAGGCCGATTTGCGAGGAAAAGGCATATTGGAGTAGGAATTTTGCTCGGATTGAGGTAAGTAACAGTTCTAAATCTTATTTTTAGGGTATGAAATCCCGAATTTTGTATTATTTGACTGGTTTGGAGGTGACGCACATGCTAGGTGACGGGCGTGTGGGCGTGCACCTTAGAAATTGGGACTTGGTCCATTCCATGAAATTGTGAAGTTAAACAACTCTTTGCTAGCTATATGTTTTTCATGTGTTATAGAAATTTGACTTCAAATCATGTTACAAATCATGTTTAGGCTATGTGTTGGTACTGGGGCCCATAGAGGCCATGATACATGTTGAACTACCTGTTAATTGTTGTTTATACTCAGTCTCAGTTTTATTTGCATATCATATCTTAGTATCTGTTATTCCTTGTTGATACATCATATCATTTCTGATCGGGCTGGTTTTCATTATTTCTAAGAGCCCGAGAGACTAGAGAGATTGATGACTGAGTGAGGTCGAGGGTCTGATTGTGAGGATAATGATGGGATCAGGGTGCACGCCGCAGCATGTTTCATTGATTTTATGTCATGATTGGCTTGATATAGCGCTTGGGATGAAGGAGCCCCTCCGGAGTCTGTACAGACCCCTAGTGAGCGCAGGTACCTACTAAGTGCGAGTGCCCAGTGTCGGACGACTGAGAGGAATGAGTGACTGTGAGGAATGAGTGATGGCGAGGTTGGAGTGAATAGGAGGACTGAGTGACTGTTGCTCTGAGAGGCTGCATTTGACCTCATTGTTGTTGCAGTTAGCTGCAATATATCACTGCTTTAAAATTTTCTGAAAGATTTGACATCCGATTTTTACCTAAACTTGACATGTATAAACTGATTTGATTTAAATAACCGGACTTGGAAGCATGCCTATTTTCCTTTGTTGAGACTACTGAAAATTTGACTATAACTGTGTAGCTCGTCACTATCTTCAGCTCTTTATTTGGTATTGTTACTTACTGAGTTATTTTTACTCAAGCTACACCCTGCACTTCGTGTGCACATCCAGGTATTTTCGGACACGGTGGGTGTTGATTGCTTCGCACAATTAACTTTGTGGGAGATTTCAAGGTAGCTGTCGGCGTTCTCAGTCCTTGTTTCTTCCTCCTATCCTTCCTTATATTATATTTGGTTTTGGACTATCTTAGACAGTGTATTCTAGACTTGTGACATTAGATGCTCATGTACTCCGTGACACCCCAATTTGGGAGTTGTTATTCCTCGCTATATTTTGGAGCTTTCTATTTTGCTTATGAGAAATTTGCTATTTGAACTGCTTTAAACCCATTTTTGTTAGAAGTGTTAGAATTTTTCAAAAATGTCGGCTTGCCTAGTACCACGATAGGCGCCATCAGGACGGGTTGGAATTTTGGGTCGTGAAATTAATATGGAGAATTTCTAGGACTATACAAGACCTTTATATTGTCATGTTATATTCAAATAGCTTATGATACAATTGTAGACTTCGCTTAGGTCCTTTTTGGATCTTAGCTAATTAAGTACTGTCAATGTTTCTTGCTGATTATTTAGTATTAATATTGTCATTTTATATTTAATTAGCTTCTACTACAAGTGTAGACTTCGCTTAAATTCTTTTGGATCATAGTTAATCACCATAGTACTTAGTGCATAATATGTTTGTTGTAGATTATTTGGTATTGTCACGTCAAAATTCTTATTACGTTCCATATAGTCATAGATCAGTTACTCCAAATAGAAAACACATCAAATGATTTGTTTGTCCTAATTCCAATGCCTTATTATTTAGTATGAGTGTTAAATTCATCATCTGCATTAAAACTTAATTTTGTTGTTAACGATGATTCTGTATGTACTGTTTAAGTATTCTTGATAGCTACATCCTTCTTGGTGACTTTGTAGCATATCAATATTGTAAGTTTAATTTTCGTAGTTATTCAACTTTGATTGTTTATTTCTTTCATCTTCAACAGTCAGAATATTATTGCATTATGGCTTTTTTGACATTCTTTATTATACTCTATAACGGTGCACAATAAAGTATCTATGATGGCAAACTTGAGCGCACACAAAACATTTGTGGTTCCTACTTTTGTGCTGTTGTTACATATTTTATTCATAAATTTTATCATCTTTTAAATATTCTTCAATATAAAAACTTTTACTTGAAAACTTAATATTTAAATTCTCATCGAAAAATTAATTGTGTGAATCATTCTCTAAATCTATAAGAGTGTTAAATTTTTCATGAAGTACGACTAATTAAAACATCAAACTATCGACATTTGATATGCGATTGGCGTGTTAAAATTCCTGACACTATTATATTTATGCAATTCAACTAATATTCTTCTATCAGATTCAAAGATGAAAGTATTATAATTTTGAATCAGACAAAAGGTGCATGTACGTGCAATTATGATTTATAAGTATGAGTCAAATTTATTGATTTCAACAATTATTATCTATTTCTATCACAATTAACTATTATTTCTACGCAGATGCGTGATGACCCGATACGTCATTTTGTGTTCTAGCCATTATTTTCATATTTCGATACCTCAATTAGCTTCTTTGACTTTTCTTGATTTGTGTGCGTAGTCCGTTCTTTTTCCGGAAAGATTTTAGGTGAAAATTTGAAGAAAACGTGAATTTTAGCTTTTATAATGACTTTAATTGACTATGGTTAAGATTTTGTGCAAACATCCTGGATCGGTATTTTGACGATCCCGATAGGTCCGTATCGTGATTTTGGACTTGGGAGTACGTCCAAAATTGAATTCGAAGTCCCTAGCTTTTTTTTTTTGACGTGATTTATTGAAAACTTGTAACTTGAAGGTTTCCTAGGGTCTGGCCGTAAATTGACTTATGGCTACCGAGTTTGGATTTTGGTTTTGGAACTTGGTATATGTCCATTTTAATATTCAAAACTTGTCTGCAAAATTTGGTGCAAAACGGAGTTGATTTGATAGGATTCGGAGGCTCGGTTGTGAATTTGGAAGTTCTTGAGTTTCTTTGAAAATTTCATGTATTTTGATGTCCGATTCGAAGTTTTAGGTGTTATTTTGATCGCGCGAGCGAGTTCGTATAATGTTATTACACTTTTGTGCATGTTTGGTTTGGAGCCCGAGGGGCTCAGGTGAGTTTCGGACATGTTTTGGATGAGTTTGGATGGTTGAAGTCTGCTGGTGTTCTTCTAGATCTGGTGTTCTGATGCAGATATCCCATTTATGTGCCTCCCTTTCACGAACAAGAGTTGCATTTACGAGCAGGGCATGGGATTAGGTAACCTCGCATTTGCGAGGAAATGGTTCGCAATTGCGAACAGCACAGGATCGCTTTTGCGATCACTTGGTCGCATTCGATGCCTGACAAAATAGGACTTCCTCTCAATTGCAAAGATATTGGCCGCATTTGCGAATGCTATTTATTCGCATTTGCAATCAATTTGTTGCATTTGCAACTTCTACTCTTCTGAGACAAGGTTCGCATTTGCGACCTTGACTCGCATTTGTGATGCTCGCAATTGCGAACAAGACATCGCAATTGCAACATCTGCAGATGGGTAAAAGACGGGAAAATCGGGTCTTAACTCATGTTACACCATTTCTCAACCCTAAACACTCTAGAGGCAATTTTTCAAGATACTTTTCTTCCCAAATTCATTGGTAAGTGATTTTAATTCATTTCTTTTTAAATTCCCCATTATTTTTCATGAGATTTCAACATCAAATTTAGGATTTTCATGGTAGAATTTAAGGATTTGTGTAGAATTTGGAGACTTTTGTAAAACTGGGATTTAGACCTCTAATTGAGGTGAGATTTCGAAACAAATCATATAACCGGACTTGGGATGAATTGGTAATCGGGTTTTGGTCCGAACTTCGGGTTTTGACCAAGCAGGCCTAGGGTTGACTATTTAAAAAATGATCAAAATTGAACCTCTTTCATTAATGGGTAGTTTCTAAAAGCTATTTTGAATTATTTGAACTATATTTGGTTAGAATTGATTGGTTTGGAGGCTAATTCTAGAGGAAAAGTCGTGATTGAGCATTGATTTGGTTGCGGAGTGAGGTAAGTGTCGTGGTTAACCTTCACTTATGGGATTAGGACTTGTTGATCTATTTGCTATGTGTTTTATGTTAGGGGACAACGTATATATGATGTGTCAAGTATCTATGCATTGTCATTGGGTTAAAGCATGCAGGTGGAATTATTTCTTTGTATTAAATTATTTTCTTTATCATGTTATCCATGCTTAAGTTAGATTATTACTTCTTCAAATTATTCATTTCGTATTTATTGTATATTTCAAGGATGTTGTATATTTTGAAAGTTGAGTTTGATGTCGTGTCACTATATTTGAAGTAAAATTGTTCCCGCCTTAATTTTTTATTATTCGGATTTGTATTGTTGCTTGGTGAGGAAGAGAGAGAAGCACGAAGGGTATTGCCGTACCTTATTTGAATTCATTATAATCTGAGAGTAAAAGTATGAACGGTGATTTCATGCCGGTGAGTAAAAGCACGAAGGGTGATGTCGTGCAATTCATTTTTATATCATTGCTTTATCTGATTTCTGGTTTTGGTGATTTACTTGGTTATAGTGTTGCTTAATTCGGAAGATGTTATTTCGGGATATAGTACTTGCCGTTTTTGTGATATTCTCTCCTTTAGCATGTCCCCGCCCTGTTAATATTTTATCATTCTTCTTGTTATTTTTAGTCACGACCCCAATTCCATCCTTAGGATGTCGTGATGGCACCTAGTCTCTACGACTAGGTAAGCCTAATATTTAATAAAAACTTGACAGAAATAATTAACAGAAACTAAAGCAAGACTGATAAACTCATATAACCTTCCAAATAGGATCTCAACAATACGCTTTCCAAAATCAGTGGAACTGAGTCATAAGCTCTACAGAATAAACTAGAATGTCTACAACAAGAATCACCAACGAGGTACCGCCTCGCACACAACAAGAATCACAACCGAGGTACCGCCTCGTATACCACAAGAATCACTATCGAGGTATTTCCTCTTATTCACATTTCTCAATTTCAATCACAATCAATCCTTATACCGCCACGTGAGCCTTATATTTAAATAGCTTTGAAAATATTTTTTCCGAAATAGCTACACACACTTTAGTCCGTCTTATAACGCCGCATGGCTTTAAGTAATTCCCTTACAAGCAACACGCACATAAGTCCCACCTTATGCCGTCGCATGCACATTAACCCCTATCTTTTTACCGTCGCATGTGCATCAATATCACATCACAATAACAACTCGCACCACAAGTGCCCATATGTCACAACTTGCCAATAATCAACAATATCAATTTTTCCACAACAATAACCCATGGCTAAACCACAATGTGAAAAAGAATATTAACAATAACAATGAATATAAATTTCTCAACAAGAAAGATATCTCACATTTAACACTTTGCCTCAATGTGATAACGACTTTCACAACTTCAACAGCAATAACTCAACAATGAGAAAGGTAATGTATAACCACTATATTAATTAACAATAACTCATAATGAAAGAGATAACATGTAACGGTGACTTCAAATAAGGATAAACAATTAAAGAGATAACATGTAACAATGACTTCAATAATGATAAATGAAAAATGGAAGAGACAACATGTAACAATAACTTCAAAAATGATAAATAAACAATGGAAGTGACGACATGTAACAATGACTTAAAATAATGATAAATCAACAAAGGGAGAGATAATATGTAACAATGAAAGAGGCAACAACTTCAACTAGACATATAAGAGCAAAACAAGAAGTAAGAGGTAGAACAAGTGTTAACAAAGTCATTTAAGGCATGTAAGGATAGACCAACACAAGTAAGAGTAGATTGACTATGAGAATTTAGAACATGATATGACAATTCAATTAAAGCATGGAAAGAGTCTAAGTAGCCTAAATCGGTCAAACACCACATATAGCATGTATGCTTACTTGTCACCTTGCGTACACGGCTTTCACATAGCACAAATAATACAATCAATCTCAATTCCTAAGGGGTAGTTCCCCCCCCCCCCCCCACAAAGTTAGATAAGATACTTACCTCAACTAGGCCAACTCAACCCTCGGAAATAACTTTTTTCCTTAAAATTCGCCTCCACACGGCTCAAATCTAACCAAAATTGACTTAATATCATCAAACAATGCAAGGGAAAACAATAACAATATGTAAAGTTATGATCTTTACACTTTTCCCAAAAAGTCAACAAAAGTCAACCCGGGGCTTTCTAGGTCGAAACTAGGGTCCGAGGGTAGATTCCGACTACCCATAACCCCACAAGTTTATATATGTGATTAGTTTCAAAATCCGAGTCCAAATAAACTCTCAAAACTTAATTTTTTATTTTTCAAGAACTTGACAAAGTTTCACAAATTTTCACTTTGATTCACATGATTTTAATATTAAATCTAAGATATATTGATAAAATATAGTTGGAAATTGATTAGAATCACTTACCCAATATTTGTAGATGAAAATCCTGTAACGACCCGGCCGGTCGTTTCGTGAATTATAGCCACGTTTCCCCCATTTTTACTTCTTTATGTGTTCCTCAGCTGTATTTTATCGTATCGTGTTGGTTGGTTCGGGTCCAGACTGGTTTCGACGTGATATGAGACACTTAGTCTCCTATTTGGAAGCTTAGGTTGGAAAAGTCAACCGGATGTTGACTTATGAGTAAACAATCTCGGATGTGAATTCTGACTATTCGGTTAGCTCCGTGAGGTGATTTTGGACTTGTGAGCGCGTCCGGAATGTGATTTGGAGGTCCGTGGTAGAATTAGGCTTGAATTGGCAAAATTAGAAATTTGGCGATTTTTGGTCGGCAGTGGAAATTTTGATATCGGGATCGGAATGGAACTCCGCAAGTTGGAGTAGGTTTGTAGTTTCATTTGTGACGTGTGTGCAAAATTTCAGGTCATTCGGAGGTGATTTAGTAGGTTTTGGCATCGTTTGCGGAATTCGGAAGTTTAGAAGTTCTTAGGCTTGAATCCGAGGGTAATTTGGTGTTTTGATGTTTTTTTGAGTGTTCCGAAGGTTCACTAAGTTCGTATGTTGTTATATGACTTGTTGGTATGTTTGGTAGAGGTCCCGAGGGCCTTGGGTTGATTTCGGGTGGTTGACGGAACAAGGATGGAATTTGAGGAATGCTAAAGATTTCACTCAGCTGTCATAATCGTGAAGCAGAAAGGAACAACAGATGCGGGAACTGGAAGGCTAAGGCAGGGCCGTAGATGCGGAAGGTGGACCACACCTGAGAGACCGCAGGTGCGGTGGGGCGACCGTATAAGAGGTTTTGGAGAAATAAGTGACTTCCGCAGATGCGAACTTTTGGGCGCAGAAGCGGCACCGCAAGTGCGCTATTTTGACCGCAGGTGCGGAAATGCCTGGGCTGAAGGTATAAATTAAACCCTTCGCAAATTTTGGTCATTCCTCACCATTTCTATTCGGATTTTGAATCTTTTGGAGAGTTTTGAAGAGGGAATCAAGGGGGTTTTCATTGATGTAAGTTACTTGAGCCTATTAGTCGTGATTATGGTGATTTTTAGTTGTTTAAGCATGTAATTAGTAGGAATTAGGGACGAAAATGAGGGGTTAGGGCTTGGGAATGGGAGAGTTTGATTTGGGGATTTAAGGGACCATTTGATTTCGGATATTGATGAATTTGGTATGGATAGACTCGTGAGTGAAAGGGGTTTCTAGTTTTGTGATTTTTGTCCGTCTTCCTTGTTCGATCGCATCAGAGAGCGCCAGTATGATGATCCTAATTTGCTTGTCCTCAAGGACAGAGTTCAGCACGGCGATGCCAGAGATGTGACTATTGGTGATAACGGGGTATTGAGGATGCAGGGCCGGATATGTGTGCCCAATGTAGATGGGCTTCGGGAGTTGATTCTAGAGGAGGCCCATAGCTCGCGGTATTCCGTCCATCCGGGTGCCGCAAAGATGTATCAAGATTTGAGACAGCACTATTGGTGGAGGAGAATGAAGAAAGATATAGTGGGGTTTGTGGCTCGGTGCCTCAACTGTAAGCAGGTGAAATATAAGCATCAGAGACCGGGTGGCTTGCTTCAGCAGATAGAGATTCCAGAGTGGAAGTGGGAGCGGATCACCATGGATTTAGTAGTTAGACTCCCACAGAATTTGAGGAAGTTCGATGCTATTTGGGTGATTGTGGACCGGCTGACCAAGTCCGCGCACTTCATTCCTGTGTGTAATACATATTCTTCTGAGCTGTCAGCTGAGATTTATATCCGAGAGATTGTTCGCCTGCATGGTGTCCCGGTTTCCATCATTTCAGATAGAGGTACTCAGTTTACATCGCAGTTTTGGAGGGTCGTGTAACGAGAGTTGGGTATTCAGGTTGAGTTAAGTACAGCTTTTCACCCTCAGACGGACAAGCAGTTCGAGCGCACTATTCAGATATTGGAGGACATGTTGCGCGCTTGTGTCATTGATTTTGGGGGTTCATGGGAACATTTTCTACCACTCGCGGAGTTTGCATATAACAATTGTTGAAGGTTCATGAGAAGAGTTACCCTATTCACGAAGATTTGAAGGCATTACCTCTACGGGGTGTCGTGTGAGGTATTCACAGATCATCGGAGTCTACAGTACTTGTTTAAGAAAAAGGATCTCAACTTGAGGCAGCGGAGGTGGTTAGAGCTGTTAAAAGACGATGATATTACCATTTTATATCATCCCGGAAAGGCCAATATGGTGGCCAATGCCTAGAGTAGAAAGGCTGTGAGTATGGGTAGCCTTGCATATATTCCAGTTGGTGAGAGGGTGCTAGCATAAGATGTTCAGGCCTTGGCCAATCAGTTCGTGAGGTTAGATTTTTCGGAGCCTAGTCGGGTTCTTGCTTGTACGGTTTCTTGGTCTTCTTTGTATGAGAGCATCAGAGAGCGTCGGTATGATGACCCCCATTTGCTAGTCCTTAAGGACACGGTACAGCGCGATGATGCCAAGAAGGTTTCTAATGGAGATGATGGAGTATTGTGGATGTAGGGTCGGATTTATGTGCCTAATATGGATAAACTTCGTGAGTTGATTCTTGAGGAGGCCCACAGTTCGTGGTATTCCATTCATCCGAGTGCCCACAAGATTTATCAGCATTTGAGGCAGCATTATTGGTGGAGAAGAATGATTAAAGTTATAGTTGCATATATGGCTCGGTGTTGGAATTTCCGCAGGTGAAGTACGAGCATCAGAGGCCTGGCGGTTTGCTTCAGATACTTGATATTTTCGAGTGGAAATGGAAGCGTATTACCATGGATTTCATTGTAGGGCTCCCACAAACTTTGAAGAAATTTGACGCAGTATGGGTCATTATAGATAGGTTGACCAAGTCGGTGCATTTCATTCCGGTGGCAGCTACCTATTCTTCAAAGCGGTTAGCTGAGATCTATATCCGCGAGATTGTTCGTCTTCATGGTGTGTCGATGTCCATTATTTCTAATTGGGGCACATAGTTAGCATCACATTTTGGAGGGCCGTACAGCGTGAGTTAGTCATACGAGTTGAGTTGAGTACAGTATTTCACCCCTAGACGGACGAGCAGTACGAGCGCAACATTCAGATATTGGAGGATATGCTTCGTGCCTATGATATGGATTTCAAGGGTTCTTAGGATCAGTTAGTGCCGCTTGCATAGTTTGCCTGCACAACAGCTACCAATCGAGTATTCAGATGGCTCTTTATGAGGCCTTATATGGAAGGCAGTGTCGTTCTCCAGTTGGTTAGTTTGAGCTGGCAGAGGCTCGATTGGTGGGTACAAATTTGGTAAAGATGTCTTGGAAATGGTCAAGATGATTTTGGATCGGCTTCATACAGCACAGTCTTGGCAAAAGAGTTATGCCGATTGGAGAGTTCGTGATGTTGCATTCATAGTTGGAGAGAGGGTTTTGCTCTAGGTTTCACCCATGAAGGGTGTGATGAGGTTCGGGAAGAAGGGAAAGTTAAGCCTTAGGTACATCGGACCCTTTTGTTTAACCAAAAGTATGTCGTTTGATCAAAGTCTAATTTTAGAAGAAATCGGGTTACTGATAACCAAGTTTCACTTCACTTTCACAGCGATATCAAAGGAAAATAATAAGAATAACTAAGGGAATAATTGATTGCAAAGTCAAAGTAGAGAATTTCGATAAAGCAGACAAGTAAAGAGTGTATTTCAATATTTCGATCTGTCCTTACAAATAAAATTTTGTGCCCTTATATAGGAATATATAATAGTAATGTTTTTTCCCACATAATTTGGGTTAATTGTGGCCATTAATGATATTGATTTCCCATTTTCTTGGAGATCTATAACCGATGTATCTATCGCTATAAATGCCTCGTATCCGTTCTGATTCCCCTTCCTTATTTCTCTCCGGTTCATGTATCTTTCCTTCTTTTTATTATGTATTCACACTGTCCTCATTCATTTCTTGCCAACTGTCTCGTGGGTATTTCTTTCCATGTCTTCTTTTTCCTAATAATTAAGAAAGTCACATGTCGCTCAATCATTGTCCCACATGCCATGCTATGCCAGCTTTCCAATATTCCACGTGTAGCATTTTTTAACCACCAATACAGATAGTCCCCCCACTTTCTTGAATATTCTCTACTGAATATTAGGGGAAGTGGAAAGTTTTTATGGCGAGAATTTCCCTGCCGCCGTTTGTCAAATGTAATCATACTCCTTTCTGAAATGATGCGATGCATATCTCTTCCATTTGATGACCATGCCACGTGGGTTTTGCTAATTGTTCCTTCAGTTCTTCAGCGCTTTTTTGGGTTTTTCTGCAGTCGCATCAGTCACGAAGTGACGGTTCCATTATGACGCTTCATACTGACCTCAACAGTCGTGTCTTCTTACAAATACTTCTCCCTTCTTTGATTTTCTGAAGTCTTTCCTCCTTCCTGCATTTTTTCCTTGTTCTTTTTTAGATAATCATGTCTTCTCCTGATCCTCGCAAAGTTATTATTGTCGACGAGTTTGCTTCCTCCAATGAACCTACTAGAAGTAGAAGAGGTGGTAGATAGCGTAGCCTCGGTTCTATTTCTAACTGTGGTTCCCCCTCTCAAAGCAGTGCTGCCAATCCGTCTTCTTCTAGACCTAGGGCTTCTATAACCCCAAGATCTTCTTCTAGAGATAAAGATTCAACTGAAGCTTTACATGAACCCACTGTTGACGAAATTGTTCCTCAAGAACTATCCTTTGTGACTGATAGTGAATCCATGAAGAGTCAAGTTTCTTCCATGGCTGCTTCCCTTGATCGTGTTGATCATTACCCAACTCTGATTACTACTGGTCTCCTTGCTTTCGTTTGAAAGGAATGTAATTGGAAACCTGACTTCCCAATTTTAGTTACTGGTTCCAACCAGAGAATAACCTCATGTCAAACTGGTTATTCCTTCGTTTATGCATATCCTTTTACCTTAGGCTTTAAACCTCCTATTGACCCAGTGATTATTGAGTTCTGCTTTTACTTCAATGTATGCTTAGGACAGATTGGTCCTATTGTTTGGAGAGCTATTGCATGCCTCCGTTATTTGTCAAACTTGGCTTCTATGCCTTTTACTTTTTGTCATCTACTTAATCTTTACTCCCCCAAACTATTTCTTGAAGGAGTTTTTTCCCTTGTGGCCAAAGTAAGAGAGTATTAGTTAGCCCTGAGGATGACAGAGATCGAGGATGTATGCTCACTTCGTTGCTGCTCCCACTAGTGCTTTGGTGGGTGAAGAAAACATGCCTTTTCCATAAAAGTGGAATTTTGCACGTAAGTGTTTGCACCTTATCTTTTACCTTTCTAAAAAATGACTCTCATATATACTCGTGCCTACTTTTTTAGAAACTATGGAAGTTTTTGAGGAGATCCCCAACTTCCGTGCTTGGGTAGGAAAGTTGCTATCTGCTGCCCCTATGGAGAGAAGATCTTGGAAGTATCTCTCGGAGAGATTTGGGTGGAAAGTTAAGACACACGGTACTTTTTCCCGCTTAGTCTTTTTCTTTTTTCTCTTTTGCTAACTTAAGAGTTTCTTACCATGACTCTTTTCTTTTGTTAGGATTTCCTATTCGTGGTGTAAGTCCTACTTCTGTTTCATTTGCAAGACTTACAGTGAGTCTTGCTCAAGAAAGAATTCTGGGCTCTTCTTCAAAGAGGAAGGTTGATGGAGCCCGTGGCTCTGAGGGAGAAGAAGAACCAGAGGAGGGTTCTCTACTTCGTAGACCTCGAGTTAAGAGGCGTGTTATTTCCGACGATGAAACTACCCCTCCATCAAGCTCGATTCCTCCCAGGCTTTTAGATGAACCAGAAACGCTCCATTACTGATTTCTGATGAAGAAGTTTATAATCCCCCCTGCTTCTGTTGAACAGCTGTTTGTCCATGGCTTCAAAAATGAAAGAGCTTTTGAACCCGCTTCTGAGGAGTTTCCCCTTACCTCTTTTCCACCATCAGTCCCCGATTATCCTCAAGTTCCCTTACATGAAGTTGCTGTTGATGCTCCTCCCGTGACTGCTTTCACTTCTACTATTTCAACTGCTACCATTTCTCACATGGAATTTGATCTCTCCAGTAGCAAGAAGGCGATGAAGAAAATTGTTGTTGAGGTTCCTGAAGGTGGGAACTTGTTGAAGAAGTCGGGCCAAGACGACGTGTGGTTGAAGCCTTTACTAGGACCCATGGAGAAGGCAAAGTTGGAGAGTCACAATTCATTGACTTGGATGAATGATATTGTTCATTCGTCCCTGAAGGTTCGAGTTTAATTCTTACTCCTTCCTTCTTCCTTTTTCACTCTATTAATAACCTCTTTTCTTCCTTTATAGATCAACTTGATAGGCACGGAGCTCATGAAAATAATCGTTCATGCTGACCAACAAATTGCTGATTATCGTACCGAAGCTGACAATTTGAAAGAGCAATTTGAAGGTCTTCAATTGGAGAAGGAAGTGTTGGAACAGGAGAAGGATGCCTTAGAGCAACAAATGCATGTGATTGCCGCTGAATTAGCAATTGAAAAAGCTTCGTCAAGCCAAGTTGGTAAGGATAAGGATATCCATGAGTCGTCATTTGCTGAGCAACTTTCAAAGGCAACCGAGAAGATAAGGAGTTTGAGGGAACTCCTTAACCAGAAAGAGGCTTATTCAGGAAAATTGGTTCAAACACTTACTCAAACTCAAGAAGACCTCTGTGCCTCTACTGATAAGGTTAAGTTCTTGGAAATTCCCTTACTCCTTTGAAGACAGCTTTTGACGCTTCTAAAATAGTGAAGGAGGAGTTGATAACTCAAATTGATTAGTGGGGGAGAGACTATGAGGCTCTCGAGGATAAGATGTCACTTGAAGTGAGCAGATCTTTTTTAAATACTTGCCTCGAGACTTTATTCGAAGCCAGTCAGGAGGGTTTCGACCTTCTAAAGCTAAAAAGGAAATCGAAAAAACTCAGCAAAGTCAAAGTTTTCCTTCACCTGAAGATGGAATTCCCGAGGGTGATGAACTTGCTCCTGGTGAAGCTATTATTCAAGCCTCTTCTTCTCAAGATGATCCCTCTACCTTCGTCAATGATGCTCCCGTTGTTGATGTTCCAGTGGATGTGCCTCCTAGTTTTTATTTGATGGTTTTGTTTAGAAATTTTTGATGGGAAGTTTTGTTTTATTTCTTTTTGCAATAGTGGTTGGTTTACCCCTATCTTGTTTTGGGGTTTGATGACAAACATGTGCCTTATTTTTTGCGAAGTTTAATATTTAAATCTTGGCTTTCCTTCCCGCCTATTTTGATGTTTGAGTTTTTGTTACACTCTTTGACATTTAATTTTGCATAAAAAATTCTTTAATATTCTGTGATTCTAATAGACACGAAATTTTAATAAAAGAGGACCCTTTTATAAACGGCACTGATGAAGATGACGTCTCATCTTCATATTGGTGTAAATATGTGAAAGAAGTAAAAAAAGAAATAATTTGAGGAAGTTTTATGCTTTGAACTTTCAAATTTTGTACGTCATTCTTTATCCATGTAATAAACATTTACAACTCTTTGACAACTGCTTTATTTGTAACTGGTTTTAAAATTCCGGGTCTATTATCCCGTAACTAATTATTAACCTTAATCTAAAAACTCATAAGAACTTGGAGTATGTCTTGTATCCATATTGTATCCTTTTTTCGTGTTTCTTCAAAGATTTTCAAAGGTTTGATTTTTGGTTCTTGGGCTGATTCGGGCTTGAATTTGGACTTTTGTCTTCTTTGCCTCTTCATACATATATAATCCCCCCCAGTGTTAGAGCTTTGAAGTATGAAATCTCAAGCACTGGATTGTTTCTTCCTTTGGTCCATTCCATGAAAAGGAAAATACACATGGTACTCGGAAGTATACATTTAAATGATAACTGCTTAAGCCCTTTTCTCCATCAGAAGGGTTGTAACCTAGACCGATAATAATTCAGTATTTCTCGTGTCTTTTGGGTCTAATATCATCATTTGGCAAGAATTAGCTTTTTGCCTATCCTCTAAAATGGTTAGTACAATTAAAAAAGAGCAAAATTAAATCTTATGTGAATGATATCTGACCGCGGTACCTCCTTTGCCTAGATGTAATACTTCTTTAAATGAACAACATTTCAATTTGATGGGAGTACTTTGCCTTCCATTGTTTCTAATTCATATGCACCCTTTCCAGCAATGCTTCGAATTCTATAGTGTCCTTCCCAATTTGGGCTTAACTTTCCTGCATCGGCTGCTTTTGTTGATTGAAAAACCTTTTTGAGGAAGAAGTCCCCAATCTTGAAGTACCTAAGATGAGCTTTCCTGTTGTAGTACCGCTTAATAATTTGTTTATGAGCTGCCATTCTTATTAGGGCCGCTTCTCTCCTTTCTTCAAGCAGATCTAAATTTATTCGCATCTCTTCTTCGTTTGATTCCTCAGTTGTGTGTGTATATCTTGTAATTGGTTCACCTATTTCAACTGGAATTAAGGCTTCAACACCATAAACAAATGAGAATGGAGTCTCTTCCGTACCTGTTTTTGTTGTTGTTCGATAAGCCCATAAGACTCCTGGTAACACTTCAGGCCACTTACCTTTGATTCCTCTAATCTTTTCTTCAAGTTATTAATAATAACTTTGTTTGTCGATTTGGCTTGTCCATTAGCCACAAGGTGATATGGTGTTGAAGTTATCCTTTTAATCTGCCAACTCTAAAAAAAATCTGTGATTTTTGCGCCTATAAATTGCGGGCCATTGTCACATACGATTTCTTTTGGAACTCCGAACTAGCAGATGATGTTTTGCCAGATAAAGTCCCTGACTTCTTTCTCCCCCACCTGTTTAAAGGCTCCTGCTTCTACCCATTTAGTAAAATAATCCATTAGAACTAATAAAAACGTACCTTTCCTTTAGCTTGTGGTAGTGGACCCACGATATCCATCCCCCATTTTATAAAAGGCCACAGTGAAATAATCGGATGCAATAGCTCTGCTGGGCGGTGCATGTTATTTCCATATTGTTGGAATTTATCACACTTGGCCACAAAACTTTCCGCATCTTCTTCCATTTTTGGCCAATAGTATCCTGCTCTAATTAGAGTTTTTACCAAGGATCTTATTCCTGCATGATTTCCAAAGTTTCCCTCATGTACTTCTCTCATCACATATTCTATTTGAGAAGGTCCGAGACATATTGCTAAAGTTCCTCCAAATATTTTTCGATACAGGTTTCCACGAACCAAACAGTAATGGGCAGCTTTTCATCGAAATGACTGAGCCTTTTTCTTGTCTTCGGGTAGAATTTCGTACTGCAGAAAATTAACAAACTCCTTTCGCCAATCCCGAGTTAAATTATTGAAATTTACCTCATTTTTATCTTGGTCGATTGCCGAATGAAACAAATGTATTACGTTAGCATTTTCTTCATTCGTTACTTCTGCAACCAATGCGAGATTAGCTACTGCGTCTGCTTCCGCATTTTCCTTCCTGGGTATTTGCATGATTTTCCATGATTGGGATTGTCTGATTAACTCTCGTGCCTTTTCCAAATATTGTTGCATCCGCACCTCTCTAGCTATATAGGTCCCCTGCATTTGATTAAATACAAGCTGCGAGTCACTTTTGATTATAATTTGCTCTATTCCTAGTTCTCGTACCAATTCCAGACCTGCAATTACAGCCTCGTATTCTACTTCATTATTAGTAATGGGATGTCACTTTATTGTTTGCCTTATGGTTTCCCCTGAAGGTGGGATTAGAACAATTCCTAAACCCGCTCCTATAACATTCGAGGAGCCATCAGTAAATAGGGTCCAAGTACCCGGATTAGATCCGGTGAATACCTGCAGTTCCTTTTCTGCTTTAGGAACTATCCATGCGTTGAAGTCTGACACAAAATCTGCTAAAACTTGTGATTTATCACAGTTCTAGGTTGGTACACAATATCATATTCACTGAGTTATATAGCCCATTTGGCTAACCTACCTGACAGCTCTTGCTTATGCAATATATTCCTTAAGGGGTAAGCGATCACTACAGAGATAGGGTGACATTGAAAATAAGGCCTCAACTTTCTAGATGCCATAATTAATGCTAAAGCAAGTTTTTCTAAGTGAGGATATCGAGTTTCAACATCCAATAAAGATTTTCTAACATAATAAATTGGAGATTATTTACCTTTGTCTTCACGTACTAATGCTACACTAACTGCCATTTCTGATACAGCAAGATAGATGAGTAGCCTTTCTCCATCCTTCGGTTTGCCCAGTAGCGGTGGATTTGAAAAGTATGCTTTTAGGTTTTTGAGGGCTTGTTGACATTCATCAGTTTTTCTTTTTCAACACTGAAAAGAACTTAAACCGAGGATTTGGAAATAAATCTTCCCAAAGCTGTTATCCTACCTTTCAACCTTTGCGCTTCCTTTTTGTTCGTGATTATGTCTGGTATTTCCTCAATGGCTTTGATCTGTGCAGGGTTTACTTCAATACCTCGGTTAGAGACAAGGAAACCTAAAAACTTACCTTAAGCCACGCAAAAGGCACATTTTCAGGATTTAACTTCTTATTGAACTTGCGGAGAATCTGAAAAGTATCTGATAAATGTTGGATGTGATCTCCCACCTGTCCCGACTTGACTAGCATGTCATCGATATAGACTTCCATAGTCTTTCCCAGGTGTTCTTAAAACATTTTTGTTACCAATATCTGGTACGTGGCTCCAGCATTTTTTAGTCCGAAAGGCATGACTTTATAACAGTAAGTCCCCCTGTCTGTGATAAAGGAAGTTTTTTCCTCATCTAAAGGATCCATCTTTATCTATTTATAACCTGAATATGCATTTAAAAAACTCAACAACTCATGTCCTGCAGTAGAATCAATTAGTTGTTCTATGTGCGGTAAAGGGAATGAAACTTTAGGACAAGCTTTATTTAAGTCAGTATAATCTACACAAACTCGCCATTTCCCATTCTTCTTTGGTACTACTACAGTATTAGCTAACCAGTTAGGGTATTTTACCTCTCGTATTGACCCAATTTTTTAAAGTTTTTGCACCTCATCCCGGATCACCTGATTTTTAAAGGATCCTTGCTTCCTTTTCTTCTGTTTGACAGGTGGATACGATGGATCTTCATTCATCTTGTGGGTCATCACCTCCGGTGGTATACCGGTCAAATCTGAATGCGACCAAGCAAAGCAATCTGCATTAGCTTGTAGATATTTGACAAGTTTACCTTTCATTCCCGGGCTTGGCTTCATTCCAATATAAACTTTTCTATCTGGCTGGTGTTTGGAAAGTGTGATAGCCTTGAGTTCTTAAGTGTTATTTTGATGTTTTCATTCTCTTCTGGCTCTTGAATGACATCCGGTATTGAATCTAGTCTGTCTGTCCATCTTCAATTGAGGTTTGTGTTGTTGTGTCCTCAACCGAATTCTGTAGTTGCTATTTCTTATATGCATAATCGTTCGCTATACTCAAATCTGCAACTGAATTGATACTTTTAGAAGCTTGCTGATCTCCACAGATTTGTTGAATCCCCCATTGTGAAGGAACCTTAATAACTTGATGTAGATGGTACAACATCCATATCATGAATCCAAGGCCTACCAAGAATCATGTTATTAGCCATGTCCGTATCTATCACCTGAAATTTCGTATCCTTGACAACTCCTTCTGCAAATGTGGTAAGCACTATTTCCCCTTTTGTGACAAAACTTGAGTTATCGAATCTAGATATGGTACGTACTTTAGGCACCATCTTGTCATTAGCTTGCATCTCGTTTACCACCCTCAGAAGAATGATATTTACGGAGCTACCTAGATCAATCAAAAATTGTTTCACATTAGTATCATGTACAAGTAAAGATATTACCAATGCATCATTGTAAGGGATAATCACGCCATCCGCATCTGCATCATCAAACGTTATATTGTCTTCTTCCAAAACTTGGCGAACTCGCTTCTCATGGGTAACTGTGACTTTTGATGTCTTTTTTGCAGTCGTGTATGTCACACCATTGACCTCTTCTCCCCCGCTTATCACATTAACCGTCCTTTTTGGTGATGGAGGTTTTGGAGGATCTTGTCTATTCTTCATATATGATTGCTTACCTTTCTCACTGAACAAGTCAGTTAAATAACCTTGTTTTAACAAATGCTCTACTTCACCTTGTAACAATCTGCAATCTGTTATTTTATGGCCTTGGTCATTATGAAACTCGCACCAGAAATCTGGATTTCTTCTGCTAGGGTTCGATCTCATTTCTTTTGGCCACCGTACCTTATCTATCATACTTCTTAAAATAGATACCATCTCAGAAGTACTAATATTGAAACTGTAATCACCAATCTTCACATTTGAATGAGCATTACTATCTCGTGCATCTCGTTCTTTTCCGAACTTGGATGACGAACCTGCGTCTCTATCCCTTGATTTAGGACCATACCTTGGGTTTTCCTGTTTAGAGCATGAATTTCATCCTGCCGGTCCCATGTAAGGTTCGTACATGTTCTTACCGGATGTTTTTTTTGGATTCTGGTCATCTCGAACTTGTTCTTTCATCACCCCTTGCTCGAGTGATCTTGTCTTCTTCTATCCGCAGCTTCGTGTTGTACCTATTGTACAAATCATTCCATGTTGTAGTAGGGAATTCTTGCAAGCTTTCCTTGAGTCTCCTCATGGCTTCTGAGCTTTTTTCATTTAAGTTACTTGCAAATGCCATGGCCGCCCAATTATCAGGGACACGCGGTAACATCATCCTTTCACGCTGAAATCTATCCACAAATTCCCTAAGCAGCTCTGTGTCTCCTTGTATTATTTTGAAGATGTCTTCCATCCTCTTCTCGACTTTTTGAGCTCCCGAATGTGCTTTTATAAATGAATCTACAAGCTCAGCAAAAGAATCAATAGTGTTTTCTAGTAAGAGAGAGTACCATGTTAGTGCTCCTTTCTTGAGCGTTTTGCCAAATTTTTTGACCAGCACTGACTAAGTTTCTTGCTTGGTTAAATCATTACCTTTTACACCAGTTATAAACGCAGTTACATGATCTCGTGGGTCGGTCGTTTCATCATACTTTGGAATGTCAGGCTTTTTAAACTTCTTTGGAATCAGCAAAGGTGCAGCACTTGGCTTCCATGGATATTGTGAATATTTATCAATATCCACTCCTTTAATCACGGGTGGCACGCCAGGTATTTGCTCTATTTGGTCATTCTGCTCCTTCAGGTGCTTCTGCAAAGTTAGCACTAAACTTTGTATATCAGAATTATTTGGTGTACCTGACCTTCCATCACGAGATTCATTGGGAATTCCCCCGCTTCCTGAATTAGCAAGTCCCAAGCGTGGGTTTTCTATAGTTGCAGTGTTGTTTGGAGGAGGAGTTGGTGGCGTAGTTTGCAATCCACTAACAAAAGCTTGAAGAGCGTTGTTGACGTGTTCCGCAATTAGTTGTTTTAATGCGCGTCCTCGGCAGTTTGCTCGTCCCTTTGCTGATCATTTTTATGTGATGTTGATCTTTGAGGTGTCCCCTCCCGGGACTGTCGAGGAGAATTTTGAGGTGAAGGGATTGGTGGAGTTCCTCCCTCCTGTTGGTTCTGTTGGTTCAATTGGTTGTTGCCGTTGGCAGTTGACCTGACTGTTTGACGAAAAAGTGAATTTGGAAAGTGAAAAGATTATCAGATTTCCGGTAACAGAACCAATTTGTTTAACCAAAAATATGTCTTTTGATCAAAGTCTAATTTTAGAAGAAAATGGGTTACTAATAACCAAGTTTTACTTCACTTTCACGACGATATCAAAGGAAAATAATAAGAATAACTAAGGGAATAATTGATTACAAAGTCAAAGTAGAGAATTTTGAGAAAGCAAAAAAGTAAATAGTGTATTTTAATATTTCGATCTGTCCTTATAAATAGAATTTTGTGCCCTTATATAGGAATATATAATAGTAACGGTTTTTTCCACATAATTTGGGTTAATTGTGGGCATTAATGATATTGATTGCCCAAATTCTTGGAGATCTATAACCGATATATCTATTGCTATAAATGGCTCGTATCCGTTCTGATTCCCCTTTCTTATTTCTCCTTGGTTCATGTATCTATCCTTCTTTATATTATGTATTCATGTTGTCCTCATTCATTTCTTGCCAACTGTTAGGCCCGGTACCGTCTCGTGGGTATTTCTTCCCGTGTCTTCTTTTTCCTAATAATTAAGAAAGCCACATGTCGCTGAATCATTGTCCCACGTGCCATGCCATGTCCGCTCTCCAATATTCCATGTGTAGCATTTTTTCACCACCAATACACCTTTGAGATCTTTGAGAGAGTTGGTGAGGTGTCCTATAAGCTTGCATTGCCACCTAGCTTATCATCAGTTCACCCAGTGTTCCATGTTTCCATGCTCCGGAAGGATCACGGTGATACCTCCCATGTATTAGATTTCAGCTCAGTCCAATTGGACAAGGATTTGACTTACGAGGAGGAGCCGGTGGCCATTCTAGCACGGCAAGTCCGAAAGTTGAGGTCTAAGAGTAATCCTTCTATTAGAGTACAGTGGAGTGGTCAGCCGATCAAGGCAGCTATGTAAAGTCCGAGTTCGATGTACGGAGTAGCTACCCCCACTTTTTCACAAGTCCAAGTACCTTTCTATGTCCGATCGAGGATGAATATTTATTTTAGATGTGGAGAATGTGATGATCCGATAGGTCATTTTGAGTTCTAGCCCTTATTTCCGTGTTCCGAGATCTCAATTAGCATCGTTGCTTCTCGATTTGCGTGTGTAGTCCGTATTTTTCCGGAAAGATTTTATGTGAAAAATTGAAGAAAACATGAATTTTAGCTTTAAAAATGACTTGAATTGATTACGGTTAATATTTTATGTAAGCGACCCAAATCGGTATTTTAACGATTCCGGTGGGTCCGTATCATGATTTTGGACTTGGTCGTATGCCCGAAATTGAATTCGGAAGTCCCTAACTTGATTTGACGTGATTTGTTAAAAACTAGTAACTTGAAGGTTTAAAGATTTTCTAGGTTTGACCGTAGGTTGACGTTATGGCTACCGGATTCAAATTCCAGTTCCGGAACTTGGTATAGGTCCATTTTATTATATAAAACTTGTCGCCGAAATTTGATGCAAAACGGGAATTAATTTGATAGGATTCGGACACTCGGTTGTAAATTTGGTAGTTCTTGAGTTTCTTTAAATATTTCATGCATTTTGATGTTCGATTCGTAGTTCTAGTTTTTATTTTGGTGTTTTGACCTCGCGAGCAAGTTCTTATGATTTTATTACACTGGTGTGCATGTTTGGTTTAGAGCCCGAGGGGCTCGGGTGAGTTTCAAACGCGTTTCAGATGAGTTTGGATGGTTGAAGTCAGCTGGTGTTCTTCCAGCTCTGATGTTCTGATGTAGATTTCGCATTTGCGACGCCGGGCTCGCATTTGCGAGCCTCGCTTTTGTGAACAAGAGTTCATATTTGTGAGCAGGGTGTGGGATTGGGTAACCTCGCATTTGCGAGGAAATGGTTCGCAATTGCGAACAGCACATGATTGCTTTTGCAATCACTTGGTCACATTTGCGATGCCTGGCAAAATAGAACTTTTTCGCAATTGCGAAGATATTGGCCGCATTTGCGAAGGCTGGTTATTCGCATTTGCGATCAATTTGTCGCATTTGCGACTTCTGTTCTTTTGAGACAGGTTTCGCATTTGTGAGCCTTGTCTCGCATTTGCGATGCTCCCAATTGCGGCATCTGCAGGTGGGTAAAAGAAGGAAAAATCGGGACTTAGCTTATTTTACACCATTTCTCAACCCTAAACACTCTAGAGGAGATTCTTCAAGAGACTTTTCTTCCAAAATTCATTGGTAAGTGACTTTAATTCATTTCTTTTCATGAGATTTCAACACCAAATTTAGGATTTCTATGGTAGAATTTTAGGATTTAGGTAGAATTTGGAAATTTTTGTAAAATTGGGATTTAGACCTCTAACTGAGGTTGAATTTTGAAATGAATCATATAACTAGGCTCGGGGGTGAATGGGTAATCGGATTTTGGTCCGAACCTCGGGTTTGACCAAGTGGACTCAAGGTTGAATTTTCTTGACTTGGTAAATAATGATCAAGATTGAACCCCTTTCATTAATGGGTAGCTTCTAAAGCCTATTTTGAATTATTTGAACTATATTTAGTTAGGTTTAATTAGTTTGGAGGCTAATTCTAGATGAAAATCCGCGGTTGAACATTGATTTGGTTGCGGAGTAAGGTAAGTGCCGTAGTTAACCTTGACTTGAGGAATTAGAACTTGTTGGTCTATTAGCTACGTCTTTTATGTATGGGGGGCAATGTATATGTGAGGTGACGAGTATCTATGTGTTGTCATTGGGTTAAAGCATGCCGGTGAAAATTGTTTGTTTGTATTAAATTGTTTTGTTACTCATGTTATCCATGCTTAGGTTAGATTATTACTTCTTTAAATTATTCGTTTCGTATTTATTGTTTATTTCAAGGATGTTGTATATTTGAAAGTTGAGTTTGATATCGTGGCACTATATTTGAAGTAAAATTGTTCCCGCCTTAATTATTATGATTCGGATTTGTATTGTTGTTTGGCGAGGAAGAGAGAGAAGCACGAAGGGTCACTACAAAAAACTAGTTTTAGCTACGAACGTCGTCGCTAATCTGTCGCTAAATCGTCCGTAGCTAGCAGAATTTCTTGATAATATGTCGTTAAAACGTCGTTAAATGAGATTAGCAACGGATTTTTCTGTTTAGCTACAGAATTTGTCCGTCGCTAAAATCAGATCTTTTAGTAGTGGGTGTTGCCATGCCTTATTTGAATTCATTATCTTATATTGAGAGATTTGAGAGTAAAAGCACGAAGGGTGATGCCATGCCGGTGAGTAAAAGCACGAAGGTTGATGCGGTGTCATTATATATTACATGGTGAGGGCGAGAGTAAAAGCACGAAGGGTGATGCCGTGCCATTCATTTTCATATCATTATTTTATCTGATTTTCGATTTTGCTGATTTACTTAGTTATATTGTTGCTTAATTCGGAAGATGTTATTTCGGGATATCGTACTTATCGTTTTTATGATATCCTCTCCTTTCCCATGTCCCCTCCCAGTTAATATTTTATCGTTCTTCTTGTTATTTTGCTGCTGTATATGTATTTGTACAGGGTTTTTACGTAACTGTCTTGTCATAGCCTCGTCACTACCTGGTCGAGGTAGGCTCGACACTTACGAAGTACATTGGGTCGGTTGTACTCATACTACACTTCTGCACTTCTTGTGTTGATACTGGTATTGGTCCCAGCGGTGCTTAGAGGTGCGTCGGCTCGGATCACTTTCATACGAAGACTCGAGGTAGATCTGCTGGCGTTCGCAGACCTTGAAGTCCCCTTCCATTTCCTACCTGTACTATTTATCTTTTTGGAATAATTGTATTTATTTCAGACTATGTTTGTAGTCTTCTAGTTGCTCATGTACTCGTGACTACGGATTTCTGGGAGTAGTTAGTGTCACGTTGTTTATATTCGCATTGTGTTAGATTTGGAGTCTATTTTTCGTTTACTGCCATTTCTTGAGTTAATTGCTAAAAATTGGTTAATTGCTTTATTAACGTCGACTTGCCTAGCAAGTGCGCCACCACGGTCCCGAGGTTGGGAATTCCCGGTCATGACAAGATGTACACCATAAAATTGACATTGATTTTCTAGCCATCCTAAGTAAGACATATGTTGATTGAATTTCTCTACAGCTTCTACAAAATTCTATTTTCATGCGACAACAACTTCTTAACATGTACGTAACTTTAAAAAAGAGGAGACTACAATTTCTTAAATATAAGGCACAAAGTTTAAGACGGGTATCACTTGTAACCATAGCCAACATTGCTCATATTCATGTATAAAGTATGTGTTAAGCATAGTAGACACACCATAAATTAGTTTTGAGCTTACATTTTTCTTCATTAAAATTTGTGTAACTCATTGCAAGTTTATTCTAAGAATATCCATATCGCTTTAAAATATTTATACTAATTAGCATGGGATACACGTACAACGTACGTGTTCAAGAACTAGTATATATTTAAACACGTGGACATATAATTTGCTTCTGGTCTCCGTTTGTGTGGCCATGATGGATTAATTGTGGACTGATGTTAATTAACAAATGTATTCTTTATCGAGCTCTGGTGTTCTGTGGTCAATCATAGTTCTGTCGTTCGAAGAAAACCAAATGTCATCCATTTCTATGGTGTGAATTAAACTCAAGGTTGAAAAACAAAACTCGGTTGATATCTTACAAGTTGTTCACCAAACCACTTCCATCTCAAGTTTTGCATTGTGTATTACCCCTCTGTTTCAGTTTATTTGAACTTATTTCCTTTTTGGTTCGTTCCAAAAAGAATGACATATTTTTAAATTTGGTAACAATTTAGCTTAAACTTACAATTCCACCATTAATGAGAAGCTTTTATAACCACACAAATACTCTAAGTCCCTTTTTGACTTGTTTAGGACCACAAACTCCAAAAATCTTATTTTTTCTTATACTTCGTACCCAGTCAAACAGGTTCACATAAATTGGAACGAAAGGAATAATAAGGTTCTAAGATAAACCAGAAATTAGAATTTATTTATTTTTTAAATGAAAAGATAAAGTGGACTACGGGTAGCCCAACAACCTGGAGCAAGTGCTGCTTCATTTGGAGCACAAGTCAAGACCGTACCAACCCCACCAACCTCATCTCTATTTTCGATGTTTACTTCGGACTCGGAGACGATCTCTAGTCTTTTCTCGATAGAAAACATCAGCTGGTGATCATAGCTAAGCAAAAGACCTATGTAAATGCTCTACGTGGTTTTTTCGGATTTAAGTTGTAATATACATTAACCGTGTAATTATTTTTAAATATAACAATATATTTTAACCCATTATAGCATCTATTTAAGGTCTTTCACTATACTTTGCATGATCCTAACAGTAGCACTCTATATACGGATAATTTTCTTTTAAGTAGTAATCTATATTTCCACAAGACATGCACAACCAAAAAACAGGTGGTGTTTAGAATCTTCGAACTGGTACAATTATAGATGAGACAATTTTATTTATTAACTCTACATCTTCACAGGGAAGCCTTTCAAGTAATTAATACTACCTGAATTTTGATTAAAAATATAGATGAAGTAGGTAAATAATAAGAGGAAACTTCTATTTGTAGTAAAAGTTCGGGAACTTCAGGAACAAGGCAAAATTTCATAAAGGGTCCAAGAAGCCATTGACATTGACGTGATTGTCTGCATGCATAATCAAAAGCAAAACTCTTTCAGTCACCATTCCCTTCTTCTAAGTGATCTCCAGTTGTTAACCCCAGAGGCAAACTGCAATCAATTTACAGTCGTTGCATTTGCGTGATTGCGACTTATAATATATCTATATCTTATAATAGGAATAAGCTTATCAACTTAATTAATAATGTATTGTTCTTTTTCCAGCCCTCTATAAATAACAGAATCCCCCTTTATTACGTACTCAAGTCTGCCATTTGAAAGCTCTAATTTGAACACAAAGTGTTGGAAACTTTTAAACATGTTGTGTTCTCGTAGGGTATTTTCTTTACGTGTGATGTTATGGTTCTATGTTGTTCTACTGTGGCTTTGTGCATGCAAAGGGAAGACGCAGCTACCAAAGAACTTGAATATAAAAGCTGTTTTTGTGTTCGGAGATTCCATCGTTGATCAAGGAAATAATAACAATATAACAACGCTGATCAAATGTAATTTTCCACCGTACGGGAAAGACTTTATTGATGGAAAGCCAACTGGAAGGTTTACTAATGCCAAAACGCCAGCGGACTTGATAGGTATGTCCACTGAGTTTAACTTATATACACTGTTAATACAAGAATTTTTTACACGAGTCATCTTTACTCGTTACAGTAGATAGCTTGTCTTATTTTTAAGAATATTACAAATTTCATATTTTAAGGAGGCTTCATTATGTTAAGTTTGGTCATGTCATACGTTCTTCTTCTTCCTATACTCAAACATTATGTCTTTCTCTCGTATAACAACAGAGTGAAACTAAAACACGAGCGTCATAGGATTCAATATAATTGAAATTTTGGGCTAATTGTGCTGTCAGGAGTTGGCTGCAGAAAGTGAAATTCTAGACTAAATACTTTCCTTATAACTAGTTATCTGATGTATAGGAATATTAGTAAGCAGCTGTTTATAGAAGTACTAGTGATAAGTTGCTGTTGGAGTAGCTTGCTGGGGAAAGCCAAGCTTGATTTTAATTACCCAAAATAATAAAAAAAATCAATATAATTAACACCGTCTTATATATTAGTCATGGCCCGACCATTTTTACATTTGAATGTCTAAAATGTTGTTGTAACTTTGTTTAGACATAAACTCGAAAACGAATAATTCGAAAACATTCGTTTTCATCTTTTTTTTTTCCGTTTAAACATTCAGTATCTCTTATGCAATACTCAATATCCCTACAAAATGTTGCCACTTAAACTCCATACCAAATGCAAATATGCAATGCTTAAGCCTTAACAGGAAGACAGCTCATTTGAGAAACTTGATGTTATTGATTCTTTTGTTTCTTTATTGTTTTTCTTTGAGATTAAAGTTTTGACTTTATTAATTCTGATATTCACATCAGTGGAAGAACTGGGAATTAAAGAGCTAATGCCAGCTTATCTTGACCCCAAATTGCAAGCTGAAGATCTTAAAACTGGAGTAAGTTTTGCTTCAGGAGCTTGTGGATACGACCCTCAAACAGCTGCCATTGCGGTGTGTATTTTTCATTCCTTTTTTATATTTCATTTAAATGTCATCATTTTCTAACTGGTACGTATATTTTTATGGATTCAGTCAGTAATACCACTATCAACACAATTGAATCATTTTCAAGAATATGTTGGGAAGCTAAAGGGATTAGTTGGAGAAGAAGAAGCCAACACCATACTACACAGCAGCCTATACTTTGTGGTAGCCGGCAGCAATGACCTAGCTAACACATACTTCACCATCGGACTTCGCCAAAAACAGTATGATATTAACTCATATACTGATCTTATGGTGGATGGAGCTGCAGATTTTATCCAAGTATGTATATGGATATGTCTCTCTAGTGCAATTTATGGTTCTACAAACACAGATATTTTTTTCAACTATTTAAAATGCGAGATTTAGCCTATTAGATTATTGGGGACAGAATTTAAAGAGTGGCCTAACAAAAGGTCATACGGTACAAACAAAAAAGATCCTATAACATATATGGAACCTTATTACTAAAAATGTGCATAGTTTCTAATTTACCCGCCCTGTCCATATTTTTTCTACAATTATTATACCAATCATTAAATACTAATTAATAGTAGTTGAATCTTCCTAATTTGTCGAGTTAAGTTTGAGGAACAGAATATTCTAAAAAGATTTGGCGTAAATCAGATCAAATCATATTCTTCCAGATATTCCTATTTAGGCGCGCTACAATTATGGAAGTAAATATTCTTCCAGATATTTTCCACCATTGATAGCTATTAAAAAGCTTGAAAGTTTTGAATTCAAATTTGGGTTTTCAAAAATCAATATTTGTTTGGATTGGGTGTTGTTGAAAACAATCGGGAATATGATTTGGAGTTTATATCTCAATTTTGAGGGGTTTTGGTGAAGATTAGACTTGGTTTTGACTGAAATTCAGATTGTAACTCGAAGAAGAAGAAGAAGAAGAAGAAGACATATTGCAGAAATTGTAGATTATTTGTATTCTGATTGTAGATGCTTTATTTTCTGTTTTCACAAATAAAAAAACGGCTAAAACTTCTACAAATCTTCTGAAAAAACGTAATTATGTCAAAAATCACAATTATGCTACAATTGGATGGGAATTGGGATATAAAAATTCAATGTACCCAGTTTGTAGATAAATTGTAGATTATTTGTATTCTAATTGTAGGTGTTTTGTTTTCTGTTTTCACAAATCAAAAACGACTAAAACTTCTACAGATCTTCTGCGAAAAATGCAATTATGTCGAAAATGCCAATTATGCTACAATTGAAATGGGAACTGGGATATTAAAATTCAATGTATCAAGTTTGTAGATATTTTGTAGATAAATTGTAGATTATTTGTATTCTGATTGTAGATGCATTGTTTTCTGTTTTCACAAATCCAAAACGACTAAAACTTCTACAAAGTCTTATGCAAAAAACAGTCTACAATTTATCTATATTTTTTCTACAATTTATCTACAATTTCTGCAATATGTCTTCTTCTTCTTCTTCTTCTTCTTCTTCTTCTTCTTCTTCTTCTTCTTCTTCTTCTTCTTCTGAATTTCAGTCAAAACCAAGTCTAATCTTCACCAAAACCCCTCAAAATTGAGATATAAACTCCAAAACATATTCCCAATTATTTACAACAACACCCAATCAAAACAAATAATGATTTTTGAAAATCCAAATTTGAATTCAAAGCTTCAAAGCTTTTTAATGACTGTCAATGGTGGAATTGCTGCTCTCTTGTCTCTTTGAAGGTTTGTTCTTCTTCATTGAGAAAATTTGAAGCTGAAGGTAAATGTGTGTATGAACTTTGAAGATTTGACTTCAATTTTGATGAACTTTGTTGTTCTTCATTGATGAACTTCAACTGGAGTAAAATGGGGAACCAACTTTGTTAAAGGGTTTCTTCAATTTTCTGTGAATTTAGAGGGAGAATTTGGTTTCAGAAGATGGAAAATGGTAAAAAGAACGTGGGTATGGGTAAAACGTGGGTGGGACCGAGGGGCTAGGAGAGAGAAACGTACAGATTCCTTTAATTAAGGAGTAAAAAATGTACAATTAATTATACCCTTAATTAATTATGGTATAGAATTGGTAATTTGGTATAATAAGTGTAATTAAATTAAACCTTAAACATTAAGGATAATAAGGTTTCCTACGTGGTATAGGAATGTAAAAAATCAATTTTCAAGGGGTCCAATTTTGGGCACAGCCCATCTAAGTATTGGGCTGAATATATTGTCAAAATTGCCCCATAGGAAATTTGCCAACGTATTTTCCAAATATTTTTGTGCAAGTTACACATTTCATTAGTCGGCCAAAAAAAATTACATTTCGCTAGCCAAATATATATTATATTCATGTTATACATTAATATAAAAAACAATATATCTTGTCGACTTTTATTTTTGGGAGCCATACTGTATAGTTTTTTCTATTTTTTATTTGATAATTAAATAAATTATAAGAAATCAATTAAAACTTAATTAGAGTTCAATGAGTTGAGCTATCCTAATTTAGTTAACTTGAGTTAGCACATTAATTAACTATCATTGTTAATTTGATTTATTTGGAAGGAATTGTACAAGTTGGGAGCAAGAAAGATAGGGGTATTTGGGATTCCACCAGTTGGGTGCTTGCCATTCCAGAGAACAGTGAGTGGAGGAATATTTAGAATGTGTGTGGAGGAATACAATGAAGCTGCACTATTGGCCAACACTAAGTTATCAGCTGCCATTAATGATTCACTATCCAAGAAATTGCCTCAATCCAAGCTCGTTTTCATTGACCTCTATGATCCTATGCTTGATCTCATCATCAACCCTAAAAAATATGGTAAACTTTAATTTAATCTTTTCTAACTTGAATCGTTTTTTTTTGTTTGGAGTTTCTTCTTTATGGGTAGGGGTATAAGTGTTTAACTTTAAAATATAGGGGAGGAAAAGACCCCAATGATCCTTTATGTATAAGGCCAGGTTTAAGTTAGTCCTTTATATATTACCCTGGACAACCATCATCCTTTAAGTTTGCTGAAATTGGACACCTTCGGTCTAAGGCTCACTAAAATCCTTGTTAGGCTTTCATTTAACGGTAAAGTTCCATTCGTAACAGAATATATTAATAACAAGATGAGATCGTCACACCACCCAACCTTCACTATCGCCTTTTCCACCATTAAGTAAAAATATGTTCTCTTTCTCTTTTTTGCTACTTTTCATCTGTTTTCTTCCTTTGCGATTTCAGCCCCCCTCCATCATATCATATATCTGCATCAAGACTTTCCTTCCTCCTCTGCTAAGAAGTTCCTGTTTTCCTCTACTTCTTTTTCTATCCTTCAGCAGCAAAATCGTAGAGGTTAAATTAATTAAATTCTGTCACTACAGAAAAAATCCAAATTGAGTTGTTTAATATGCCTAAATCGAGTTGTTCATTGCGGAGGATAAATAATTATAATGAACCAAAAAATATTTTTGTATCTGAGAAAAAAAATTTGGCCAATAAAATGAATTTACAGCAATTTGAAAAGAATAAGCCATAAAACCAGTCACTTCGTCCATGGAGTTTCTTTCACATTACTAAAATTTTTAAGTTCATCCAATCACATGCAACATCCTTGATCCCCTTTCCGGTGAAAAGGTTTGGAAGTGAAGTTTATTTCCAAGGAGAACAAAAAGAAACATTTTAACTGGGCCTAACAATTTCCGTTAAGGAATAGAGTTGCCGTCACTGACTACCCTTTTTCTGTTAAAAAAAGGATTTTAGTGAGCCTTAGACCAAAGGTGTCCAACTTCGGCAAACTTAAAGGACTATTGCTGTCCAAGGTAATATATAAAGGACTAACTTAAACCTGGGCTTATACATAAGGGACCATTTGGGTCTTTTCCTCAATATAGGGCGTGTATCTGCAATTATAAGGGTATTCACTGTATTTACCAAAAAGATTATTATTATTATTATCTTTGTTCACCACTGAAACATGAAAGGTGTAAAATTAACGTGCTTCATTTATTAATTTATTTAAATTTTGGGTTTGACATTATCCAGTGTTAAGTGAAATTTGATGATGGTGTCTCAGGATTTGAAGTGGTAGAAAAAGGATGCTGTGGAACAGGAAACATAGAGGTGCTAATGCTATGCAAATACGGTGGGACATGTGAAGATGACACAAAATATTTGTTCTGGGATAGTTATCATCCCACTGAAAGAGGCTACAGGATCCTTGTTGATCAAATGATGAAAAAGTATATCAATAGTTTCACATAATCATGAATATCAGATTGCTTCATTACCGTCCTCTCATATCTGTATTTGATTGAAATATTTTTTATGTTCTTTACAGAGTGTGTTTGTATCCTGTACAAGTTTGAACCTTTTTTTTTCGTTTACACCTAGACATTTTGTTTTCTTGAGATTTTATGAGATTTGAAGAAATATCGAGTTTGTGCTTACTATATAGTGGATCTGATAGCACAATGCAAATTAGCATGGCCCAGTCTATTTTTAGAAATTGATATAACCTGTGATAGTGCACGACAGTTACCATTTTAGCTATGTTATCAATTAATGCTTATTATAAATATTTACTACTACTTGTTATTACCTTACAAGTTATCTGATTGTGTAAATAATTTTTTTTTTACCTTCAGGCTTCAGCTTATAGAACTTAAACTCCTCGAGTATAGACGGCAGTTTCTCATTATAGAGGGGTGTAGCTGCTGGCTAGTGGTGAGTGGCAACAATGAGACTAAAGTTAATTCTTTCCTCTCTATATGCAACATTACAAACATCTATCTCATTTTGTTTCTACGTCATCGGGTGAAGGTATTCTTCCATTGCCTTTACTGAGTATCAACATAAACAAAATTTTCTTTAAAAGGCAATTCGATGAGCCTGTGTAACTGGAAATTATTAGTATTCATTTTAAAATTTGTTATACGCGAGGGAAAAGGGGGAACGGAAAGGGGGAGAGGAATACTTAGTGGCGGATTTGAACCTCCACCTATTTGGTGGAAAGTTGTGCATTATAAAGTAAAATTGTTGGTTATACATTGAGAAATGATGATTCATATAGCCGACCCCAACTTGTTTAGGACCGAGGCTTAGTTGTTGTTGTTGTCGTTGTGGTGGTGGTGGTTATATATTGCTTGGGTTGGCTGAGATGTCAACAAGGTTCATTAGTTGCTGAAGTTAGACTTTGGTTGCAAAACAGAGATTTTGTTGCATTTCCGTGTAGGGCAAAGTGTGAGATTTAAGAACACCTAATTTGTCTTTAAAGGAAAGTCGTCTGGTAGTGGAATGAAAATGGAGCTGAATAGAGTGGAATGAATATATAGGATTCATATAACCGACAATTAGCTGATTGATCGATTGATCTGTTGTGTCAAGGTTTAAAATTGAACTTTGTCCCAAGTTCTCTCTCTCTCTCTCTCCTTACCTCTATTGGTGAGGCAAGCACAAAAATTGTCAGTTCAATTCATGCTAATCTTTATCAGCAGATGTGTAACTGAAATTCATAGTTTGTTAAGTTCGTAACTCAGTAGTATAAAGACATATGGACCAAGTACAGAAAAGGACTGATTTTGCTCGATTTTGCAGGTGTTGAATTAAGTCATTCGAAAAATTTGTTCAATTTTGCAGCGGTGAAGACTGTTTTGTCCTTGCACAACATTCTCAAATATCGCATCAGTAGCCAATGAGAAGCCAATATGTCAGGAAACTTAATACTCTCTCTTTTTCCTTGATCAGTATTCAGTTTATTATCATGTCAAACTGAATATAAGTCCAAATAACGGGAACTTAATCTTTTTATATTTGCAGCTTCTGCAGAAGCTTGTAATGAACTGTTGACTTATTCTTTAATGTATGCTGTTGCTATACATGTTGTATCAGAAAGAAACTCTGCAGAGTGTTCAACATTAAGGTTTGCCTCTTGATCATGTCACATCATTTCTGAGGTGTGATAAACATGTTGATATCAGTAATCGCTAGAAAGTCATATTATTCGTGCAGTATAGCATGAGTAGTAAAATCTACATAAATAATAGTTGACATTTAGCCATGGTAGATATAAGATATGTATTTTAGCAATGAAAAAAGCATGCTAGAAAATATTTGATGAGCTATTCATGCAACTGCTGAAGTGTTAGCAAGCAATCTAGTTTTGATCTCTTTCACCTGACTCTGTACACCTAAGTTTCTCCACGTAGCACTAACGTTGTACTCTGCATTTAACACCGGAGCAGCATCTGCACTTAGAATACTTGTAATGCATGATTTATCGGAGCATTGCAGAGGAGCCCGGCATCATAACTATGCATTAGCTTATGCAAGAATCTCAAAAATCTGTACTTCTCTTTTTGAATCTATCATTTCTTATATTAAAAGTGTGCTCAAATTGTAGAATATTTATATCCCCTGTCCAGCCTTGGGCTATACATGCACTTTCTGAGATCTGGGGTATAAGCTTGACCATTTTAAGTTTTTCAGTAAATGTTCTAGCTAATGCCTAACATTTCAACTTAAGTCCAACTTCCATTGTTCTTTTTCTGTTATAATTCCAACTAAAGGTAGTTATTTGCTATTCGTTACTTTTGTCATATGCTTTTTCAGGGAGGCTTCGTCGATGACTTTTCTTCATATTTTCTTGCACTAGTCCAAGAGCGCTGAGAGGTACAGATTAGGAGATTTTCAGGTGCCTCTTCTTTACCTATTAGTTAGATTTTCTTAATGTGAAGTAAAGAGCTTCAAGAAGAATCCTATTGAGCTAATGATCTGTTAAACCAACACAAGGCCTCCACTGTCCCATCACATGAAATCCTAAACTCATTCAGATTACAAGGACATTATTTCATTCAATTTTACAATTTTTAGTCCTCTAATTGAAATTGGATGCATATTCTGTATATACCTTCCTCAATGTGTACAGTTAATCTGATCTTTCTATTTCTCTTGATTTTCCAATGTTTCTCCTATTGGAGGCCGCATTCATATTCTTACACCTTCATCAATGTGTACAACTGATGTGATTTTATTTCTCTTGATTTTCTGATGTTGTCCCATTGGAGGCATTTAGTATATCGCGGTAGAAGTGGACATTGACAAATACATGCTGTTAGGAGTCACACCACAAAATCCTTCTTCATTTAAGCCCCCACTTTTAGTAACAATACATTCCAATGAAATCAACAAAGGGACAAAAGATAAATCACCAAGTAAGTCTTCTTTGCTCAGAAACTAAAACACACTTTGAGCTTCTTTTTTCCATTTGCTCCCTCAACTTCTTGAAAAATGATTAACCCCAGAAAGTGAAAAAAGGAAATGAAACAAATTAAAGCACCCCAATTACAATAAATGAACGGCTTGAGCCTGTGAAATAAATGTTTAACAAGCAACAAATAGAAATTTAGCCAATGTCTTCATCTAGTAAATCTGCAATCCAGCCTAACTTCTTGTCCATTACCATTTATGCTACTCATCTTGATCATAGAATTGGCAAATGCTTTAAAGAACTCATCCTGAGAGCCAGCATACTTTGAAACTAGTGTTTTGGCCCTTGTAGTAGCGAGCAAAGATTCATCAGAAGAGAAAAGGCTCTTGCCATTCATTAGTAGCTTGTAGTAGGCATTGTCGAATAAAGTTGTAGTAGAATCCATGGTGGCACCTGCATTTTTGACCTTGTTGTGCATTGGGCAAACATTCTGTAGACTGGCTGCAAATGATGTTTGTAGTGTTGGATCAATGTCGTGACCATTGTCGAACTTGTGGATTCTATTTTGGAAGGAAGAACAATGAGAGAATCCAAGAGTGTGCCCTCCTGTTAACAAAAAAAAAAAAATTATCTTTAATTTGTTAAAGTTAATTGGTATGATGATGATACCATGAGTTGAGCTTAAATGGAGAAGTGAAGATTCATATAACCGATCCCATCTTGTTTGAGAATGAGGCATAGTTGTTGTTGTAATTTGTTAAAATAGAAAAATCTTGAGTCGTATAATCAGTCTAGGAGATATACAACATTTTTCTTCAGCCAAGAAGAGACGAAAAGAGACGGATCTAGAATTTCATATCATGAGGGGGTCTGAGCCCGCTACTATTTTATGATAGTGAATACAAGATATATATATATATATGTGTGTGTGTGTGTGTGTATGTCCACTATTTAAAAAAAAAATTTATATACTTGCCTGAAAGCGCAACCAAATCATCCAAAGAAAGGCCTCTTTGGGCGAAGTTTTGTTGCAGTTGAGAAATGTTGAATGTGGGAGAAGGTAATTGTCGGGTTTCAGTGGCTTTGGAGATTCTTCCATCTTTTCTACCTTTTGGCACATCCCAAGTAGGACCTCCGGACTGACACAAGATGACCAATAAATAATTTCACGTTAATGGAGTAGTCCTCTATAAATTTTGGCTCCTCTGTCAAAAACCTACCACTAATAAGAGATTATTTATTGTTAAATTAAATATAGAACTTACAAGAGCAACAACATCCCGAGCAGCGAGAGCCAAAATATCAGCACAAGAGACGACTCCAGGGCACAATTCCTCGATTTGTTTCTTAACAGCGTCGATGACATAGAATGCGTGCAATGCAATATTAGGGGGGCCATCTTTCTCTGCTTTGTTGTTTCTTGTGGAGTCCAGCAACACAGAGCCATCACAACCCTTTCATATACATACAAACATATATAATTAGTTAATTACTATGTATATAACTAGTGCATGTCATTAAGGGTATGAGAAGTTCAAAGTTAAAATCACATATAGGAAGAAAGACAGCACTCTTTTCGAAATTGACTAAAAAGGAAAGAGTATAACTCCTATAAAATGGAACATGCAGAGTGATTAGCTAGAAACAAAGTAGAGAAGTGGAAAATTACTCTAACGAAACAATCATGGAAGTGCATCCTTAAAAGTGCAGCAGGAACTGTTTTGTCATTCAACATAGCTTTCTTCACGACTTTGGTGATGGTCGACTCGGCCTTGGGACATGTATTGTCATAGTAATTGGAGCTCAGTGCGTTCACTGTACTACTGGAAAACAGCGCAAAAGCAAAGACTAGAGCAATAAGACATGATCTTGTTACTGACATAATAACTACTTACGTTTGCCAAATTAAGCGTGTCTTTCTTTGTGCTTATTTTAGACTTGGCACTTTGCTGTGAGACCTAAGTAACCATACAATGAGAATTTAAAGGGAAGGAATTGTAATAGATGCAGAAGACTACACATAGAGTTGTTACTGGAGTAGTAGTTGTGTTTGTTAGCAAGTTTGGTCAGCTAGAACAATAAGAGTAAATTGGAATAGGAGTAGTTTGAAGTGATCCAATGATTACTGATTTTGGTTGCCACATAGAAACTAGTAAGAAATATGCCATTGGTTATTCAAGTACATGGGATCAGTAAGTTTGATGGATGAGTGGAGGCGAATCCAAGATTTTAATTTTGTTAATAAAGTATACCGTAGTATTCAGTGGTGGAGACATCCTTCTAGAGGGGGTGTCCTGACACTTTGCCGAAATTTTTTACTAGATATATATACTACTTAGTATGTAATAAATGGATAATATTTTTCTTAAGTAAAATAATACTCCCTCTGCGCTATCTTACAGTGGTGTCATTAGAAACTCTCATTTGGTAGGTTTTTTAGAAAATTATGTATGCATGCAGTGGCTTTAAGTTGGTTAAATTGCTTCTATAAGTTAATAACGAATTCTTGTTATCAGGCCAAAAAAAAGTGGAATATTAAGCTTCTGCTTAAAGCTAATTCCCTTTTAGGTTTGACTAGCAGTTGTAAAGGCAAGCAAAATGAATGGTCAACCTTTTCACTTACTTTAAAAGGGGAAATTGATTGTTGCAGTGGTGGTTAGGGTTCAACTAATAAAGCATATATTGATTGATAACTTTCTTACTATTGTGGTTTTAATATTCGGAAAATTCTAATATCACATGATCAAGTTTAGGAGCATATTTTGCGGGGCCATTGTGTAAGAGCTGTGAATTCTGTTTTATGTTTCATATGGCCAACTACTTCTCTCACCATCTGTGTCTTGAAAAAATAAAGAAGCTTACTTACAAGTTACACTAATTAATCTAATGAATACATAATATGTTTCTTTGTATACACTGCCATCACTGATGAACTATAGTGTATACATTATCAGTCTAACTTATCACTTAATCATAGTAAATTAATATGTGTTTACTTCGAAAATACGAGTAATAATTAAATTTGTTTGTGGTTTTAAAGATACGTGATTTAGTTCAATACTAATTAATAACCAAGAAATCAAACGTATAAATTAAAGAAGTAAGTTGAATCAAACCTGTACTTAAGCAAATCTTGACCTCGAGCTATGAAGGCCTCGAGGTAGGTCAATAAGAACAATAAAGTAAAGACAATAAAGTTAAGAGACAATTCTGATGAGTGATGAGCAAGAAAGTAAGAGAGTATATTCTTTTGCCAATGATTCATGATGCGTTACAAATGATTGGTGTACCCATTATATAACAGGGGAGCCCTAAATAAGGTGCATTTCCATTTATAGTAAAGAATCTTATTGGGACAGCTGTCTAACCGCCTAGTACAAATCCGTACTAACTTGTACAAATCTATTCCGGAATTTACGCCGTGATCTTGGGGCCATCGCGGGAATCTCGCTCTTTCTGTTATAAAACCATAACGGTATTATCTCGAGGTTGGTCGCACTCGGCCCTGGTGTTCATCGAGCAATCCGATCTTCCAGTATAATATTCTGCCCTCGGGCTCTAGCCCGGCCTACATCAATTTTGTTCTTCGATATGAGCCCCTCGAGCCTACAAAATCGGGCACACAAGATTTTACCGTATACAGATAGTCCCCGCGTTTCTTAGAGTAAAATGATAAGTAACTATTGAGCCTCGATTTCTCGGAGTCCTTGATGATGACGTCATTCCCGTTACATAGGCGCTTGATGTGACCGAAATGTCCCGTCGGTTCGCTTCCCCAAACATTAAATGCTTCACCAGTGGTGGTCAGCCATCTCGAGGTCTCCGAGTTGCGTTATTTCGGCTGTAGCCTTTAATATGGTCGTAGCCTTCGGGTGTGTCTCTTGGACTTGTTTCCCGATAACCTTTCAAACTTGTCCGAAATGTTAGTCCCCGAGTATGATGGCCTTGGCCTTTGCGTCGAGGGATGCCTCTTTGAGGTCTAATAAATTCGAGTTTAAACAACTCGAATGTGTTGACTGTCGGTGACAATCCCCGAGTATTCGAGGTGTATTTGCATTTTGGCCCTTGAGCCGTTTTTCGCCGAATCACAAGTATGGAGCTCGTATAGTAGCAAATTTCTTTGGGACACAAAGTGTTTGATATAGAGAGAATGCTTCTTTGAATAACTCATACATGCGTACATGTTTTGCCATCGAGGCACGACTATTCTACATGGACACGGTTCATCTAACCGTTTTGCCCATTACAAAGTTTTCCTATCGAGGCCCCCTTTGGCGTGAAGTATTTTTCTCGAACATATAACCTCCGAGGGTGATGCCCCCCATTGCTCGAGGTTGATTGAAAAGAAGCCTTGAATACTGTTGAATTCTTCCTAGGTAGCACATAGTTGTTGCCTCGTTAAAAACCTCGCCGGAAAAACCCATTTGGGATAAAACCCGATCTAAGGGAAAAAGATGCAACACGTGCTTTAAAGCCTAAGGTCTCCATGTAGAAAGTTACCCTCGACGACTTTGATCGAACATTTGCAACAAGTTAGTCTTAAATACAAATGGAGAAAAGGAGAAGGTCATACCTTAGCAGTAATATCGTTTGAGTAGTGATACATTCCAATTGTTTGGCAATTATTCGCCTTCCATCGTGCCAAGTTTGTAAGATCCTTTACTGATAACTCCGATGACTCGGTACGGTCCTTTCCAATTCGGGCCTAGTTTCCCTTCATTCGGGTCTCGAGTATTGAGGCTGACTTTCCGTAGAACTATGTCCCCGATTCCGAAGTATCGAAGGTTGGTCCTTCTATTATAATATCTCTCGATTCTTTGTTTCTGCGCGGCCATCCGAACAAGTGCAGCTTCTCATTTTTCATCTAATAGCTCGAGGCTAGTATTCGTAGCCTCGTGATTTGATTCCTCTGATGTATGTCGAAATCTGGCGCTGGGTTCCCCGAGCTCGACCGGAATCAAGGTTTCGGAGCCGTATACTAAAGAGAACGGGGTTGCCCCCGTGCTGGACTTCGATGTCGTTCGATATGCCCAAAGAACCTCAGGTAGAACTTCTCTCTATTTTTCTTTTGCGTCGTTCAACCTTTTCTTTAAGTTTTGAATGATAGTTTTGTTTGTTGATTCGGCCTGTCCGTTCCTGCTCGGGTGGTACGGTGTTGATAAGATCCTCTTTATTTTGTGTGCTTCGAGGAACTCCGTTACCTTGTTGCCGACGAATTTCTTCCCGTTGTCGCATACAATTTCAGCAGGTATCCCGAATCGATACACGATGTGGTCCCAGATGAAGTCAATAACTTCTTTTTCTCTGACCTTCTCGAAGGCTTGGGCTTCCACCCATTTAGAAAAGTATTCAGTCATAAATAAAATGAATTTAGCTTTACCTAAGGCCGTTGGTAGAGGGCCGATGATGTCCATTCCCCATTTCATGAAAGGCCACGGGGACGAGACTGAGTGAAGTTGCTCTCCGGGCTGATGAATCATCGGTGCAAACCTTTGACATTTATCACACTTTCTAACAAACTCCTTAGTGTTTTTTTCCATTCTATCCTAGTAATACCCTGCTCTAATAATTTTGTGAATCAAAGACTCAACACCGGAGTTATTTCCACAAGTGCCTTCGTGGATTTCTCGTAGAACATAATCGGTGTCCCCCGGCCCTAAACATACCGCCAATGGTCCATCGAACGTCCTCCTGTATAATGTTCCATCTTCATCCATTGTGAACTTAACAGCCTTGGTTCGTAGATCCCTCGACTCTTTATGACCCGATGGGAGCTTTCCATTTTTCAAATATTCGATATACTTATTCCTCCAATCCCAAGTCAAACTTGTAGAATTTATCTCGGCATGACCCTCCTCGACCACAGATTTCGATAATTGGAAGACAATCCCCGGGATAATATCATCTTCTTCAACTGATGACCCCAAGTTAGCAAGTGCATTGGCCTCACTATATTGTTCTTGAGGCACATGATCTAGAGTCCACTCCCTAAACCGGTGTAAGGTTACCTGTAGCTTGTCCAAATATCTTTGCATCCTATCCTCTCAAACTTCGAAAATTTTGTTTACTTGGTTCACCACCAACAGAGAATCGCACTTGGCTTCAATGACTTCTGCCCCCAAGCTTTTAGCTAGCTCGAGACCTGCAATCATGGCCTCATACTCGACCTCATTATTAGTCAACCTAGAAGTTTTAATAGATTGTCTAATAGTGTTACCTGTAGGTGGCTTCAAGAGGATGCCAAGCCCAGACCCTTTCACGTTCGAGGAACCGTCCGTGAAGAGGGTCCATAACCTCGATGATGTACCCGGTTTTAGCAGAAGTTCTTTCTCTACTTCGGATACGAGGGTCGGTGTAAAATCGGCCACGAAGTCAGCTAAGATTGGAGACTTGATGGCCGTTCAGGGTTGATATTCGATATCGTATCCGCCAAGTTCGACTGCCCATTTGGCCAATCGGCTTGATAACTCGGGCTTATGCAAAACATTTCGGAGAGGATAAGTGGTTAACACACATATTGGGTGACACTGGAAATATGGCTTTAGCTTTCTAGATGCGCTTATTAATGCAAGTGCTAATTTTTCTAAGTGTGGGTATCTAGTTTCAGCATCTCCTAAAGTCCGACTAATAGATAGGGAACTACGTACCTTGCTCTTCTGGAACTAGTACCCCACTTACCGCTATCTCAGACACTGCCAAATATAAGTAAAACTTTTCATCTACCTTCGGAGTGTGAAGCAGAGGTGGGCTTGATAAGTATCGCTTCAATTCTTCCAAAGCTTGATGGCATTCTGGGGTTCATGCGAAATCATTTTTTCTTTTTGAGTAAGAAAAAGAACTTGTGGCTTCGATCTGATGACCTCGAAATGAATCGGCCCAAGGCGGCTATCCGTCATGTTAGCCTTTGTACGGCTTTTACACTATCTACAATAGTGATATCTTCGATGGCCTTGATCTTGTCGGGGTTTATTTGATTCCCCGTTTTGATACCATGAAGCCGAGGAACTTACCCAAACCGACCCCGAAGGCATATTTTTCTGGGTTAAGCTTCATGATGTACTTCCTCAAGATTTTGAATGTTTCCTGCAAATGAGTTAAATGGTCCTCTATGCACAGGGACTTAACCAACATATCGTCAATGTAAACTTTCATTGATTTACCTGTCACACCTCCTTTTTCCTACACCCGCGGGGTGTAAAGGAGTTTTTCCAATTAAAGGACAATCGAAACGGGATTTGTTTATTAAAGATTCAGAGTCGCACTTGAAAGATTTATGGTGTCCCAAGTCACCAGTTTAGAATCCCGAATCGAGGAAATCATGACTCTGTTTAACAGTCCGCGATCCAGAAATCCGAGTAAGGAATTCTGTTAACCCGGGAGAAGGTGTTAGGCGTTCCCGGGTTCCGTGGTTCTAGCACGGTCGCTCAACTGTCATATTTGGCTTATTTGTTTTGATTTTAGTACATGTTTTTAACCTATGTGCCTTTGACTTTGAACCGCTTTTATTATTATTGTTTATTTTAAGGGAATTGCAACGTCGTGAAAACACGTCTCGAACCTCGTCACATAAATGCACCCATGATTTTTGACATATTTCGACTTCGTTGAGATTTGGATTTGGGTCACATAAATGTGCACCCGTATTTAGGAATGTAAAATCATTTAAAATGCGTGCCTAAAGAGACTATCGCGTTATTATCTTTGGGGAAGGCCGTAAAATTCGCTAAACAGCCCATCCCGAAGTCTAGGTAATTTGTATAAACATTTATCAAGGGCCCCGCAATTTGTTTGTTTATCTAGTGAGGCTCATCTCGTTTTTTATTTAAAGGCCAATCCTAAAGCAATCTATAATTTTCTATATTTATTCGTCTCTAATAAAAAAACCCCAACTATTTATTATTGGACCTAATGGTGACTTTGTACTTTATTGCAACCACTGGGCTCCAAGACAAGCCCAACAAAAGAAAAGTTAAAATTATGTGCACACCATAAACTGACCAAGCAGACCTGGGCCCAGGCCCAAAGTACACAAGCATCCAACTGAGCCTGGGCCGTTCATTGAGGCCCTGAGACTTATTCTTCTTGATAATGGGCTATTGAGCCCACACGGTTAAGCCAGGCCAAATTCCAATTCAGTTGTATAGATAATCACCGAAACTTATTCAAGTTATTCAAAGTGCCACTCAGATTAACGAAGCTTTGATCACTCAAATTCCAATTTAATACTCATATTATTTAACTCATTTAACTGTTAGTGGATTATTAGATACCACTAGGTGAAGAACAAACTGAAAACGACAATAATACTACACAAAATAGACTAATTATATTTGAATTGACTCCACTCATATTAATAAATCAGCGTTCAGGCTTATCACTTGCAAAATGTAAGACTGCTACTACAGACTATTTCATGCAAGAGTATTTGATAAGTCTCCTTAACTTGAAATCATATTTAACACAGATGTCATATGTTGATTTTACAGGCGATTGTGAATCCAAACTAGTCCTGATTTTTGCTTGTCCACAAAACGTGAAACTAGATCCAACATCAAATTATACTAAGACTGATCATGTCCACAAACAGATTCAACAGTCCAAAGTCCAAATTATACAATCCAGTATCCAGTTAAGTCATCTAGCATCTATGTAATTTTGGAGATGATCCTGAACAACATTCATTATCAGTATCTAAGCTATTGTGACAATATGAATACACATATTCAGAAAATAGATGAATAGGCCTTTCATTTCAGCACTTCACTTAAAGATACACCAAATTGTGATTCGAATATGTACCTGGAAGTTGGAAATACAAGAAGAAGAAAGGAAGGTCAGCAGCAATGGACAGAGGTCACAGTAGTAATGGACAGAGGTCACTTGAAACACACGTAAATAGACTCAAAATGCACTAGAACACCTCAGCAAACCCAAAACTCAATCAAAATCAGTTGAATTGAACCCAAAGCTACTCGAAACCAAAACAATAGAACTCAGCACCTTCCAATTACCAAAACTGAAAATAGGACTCCAAATTAACCTCCACAGCTTGAATTTAAACTAACAAGCCTGAACTCAATGACTTCTGTTTTTGTATATTTTTTGTAATTTGTAATTTCTATTTTTTTTGGTTTTTTGAAAATTTTATATCTGATTTCAGATCTGGAGATTATATAGAGAGATTTTTTAGAGGGGAGTTTATTGAGACTCCAAAACTTGTTTCTCAAGGCATTAGTGATGCCCTTTATAGGCAAAGATGAGGGCAGCCCTCAATTTTCTGTTTACAAATCAGTCCCTTATTTATTTTTCAGATTAGTCCCCTATTTTCTAACTTGCTACTCAAGCAAACACCCTGAGTTTTCTGAAATATTCACTATGGTCCTATTCTAGAAAGGTCTAAACTATTCTAGTGTGATCTATCATGCTCTACCCAATACCAAATACCTAAACTACCCTTTAATACTTCTAAAATTACTTAACCCAAACCCCTACCTATGATTATCTAGTTAAAAATCTTCAATAAACCAAACACACAGCAGGGTGATCAATTGCTAATGAGTTAAACCATCTTAATCAAAGACTTGAAACCAAATTAACTACAAACTGAATTTAATCAGACTTAACAACCATATAACATTCAAACGATTATTAACTAAACAGAATTACAATTGAGATTAAGAATCATTATTCAAATAGCCAAATTGAAACAAATCTAACGAATAACCAATTAATCACCTAAACTAACACGAATCAAGCAGATAAGGATCAAAAAAAAAAATGAAACAGAAATAAAGAAGAGTCCTTGATTTCGGACTGACAATTATTACCAAACAAAGTTAAGAAGCTACATAGTCATGGAAGGTCAGTGAACATCAAGGAAAAAGAAAAATAAAAAGAAACTAAGCTCGAAAACTCACTGACTCACTTCGAGACTCCGGTCAAATTTCCAAATTCGAACACGACCAACTCCGGCAGAAATAAAGCTCGATTGATGACCAATTCACTACGAGGAAGGTTAGAGGGTCATTTGGTATCAAATTGGTGAAGTTTGGGGCAATTAGGGTTTTGGCCGGAAAACCTTCGATTTAATATTCGAGGCGTTTCAGTCATATTCGAGGGAAGGGACTTAGGTATTTGAGATGAGGAGGCTGAGGAGAATCTACGGTGTTAATTTGGCGGCCCTTGGCGTAACTGGCGTCGTGGCCGGAAAAACTTTGGGGAAAGATTCAACGAGCTAGGCAGGGATTTGAAGGAAACGGGTAGTGGATTCATGATGAGGGAGAAGAGGGGGTCTCGTGGTGTTATTTTGGGGTGGTTTGGGAGGAGCGGCGTTCGCCGGTCGGCGGCGGAGGCGGCGCTAGGGTTTCTAATATTCGGGACATTCCGGTAAGATTTGAGAAAAAGTGGTTGAAGATTTGGGATTGGGTGGAGGAGGGGATGCTCTGCTGTAAATTTGGGCTTGATTGGCCGCCGGCCGCCGCCGTAGGCGAATTCCGACGGGCGGCAGGCGGTGGTTTCAGGGCGGAGAGCGGCGGGTCTTTAGGGGTGTGTGAGAGACGGGAGATGGGGTAGGGGGATGAGCATTTGGACATATATATATCTACAATTCCTCACTTCTGAGCCGTTAGATCAGCAAACCTCGACGGCTCAGATTCGTTTTAAATCAAACGACGTCGTTTAGGGATGCCTGGGACAAGGCAGGGGAATGGACCGGGTTCTGGGCCATTTGGGGTGGTTTTGGGCTGGGGATTTATTTTGACAAAGGCCCAAACACAAGCTGGCCTGCTTCTTCTTTTCCTTTATTTCAATTAACTTTTTTTTATTTCTTTTATGTCTTCATTTTGTATTTCTTTTTATATATTTTTTCTAATTTTATTAAAATGCAAAAAATTAAAATAAAGTCCTAATATATTTCAAAGTTAGACTAATTAAATTCTGAAATTATTTAAAATCTATTTCGTGACGAATTCACAATTAAACAATTAAAATGTAAAAGTGAACTATTTTTGTTATTTTCCTTGTATTTTGTTCTAAAACGAATTAACCCCTAATTAATCCTAAAATATGAAATTAGATCCTAAATGCAAATGTCACGTGTATTATTTTTTTTTTTATATTTTTCATATGAATTAAATGCACAAATAAAATGCAAACAATTAACACAAAATAACACAAAATTCACAAAATTGCAAAATAATGGAAGAAGTCATTTTGTTTGAATTTTTGGGAATAATTCACTTATCACGTGCTCACAGCTGCCCCTCTTTGATCGGGAACACGAAGAGTTCTCGGGCAAAGATAAGTGAGCGGATACGAGCGATTTTTTCCCGTTTGAATATTCCGTGCGAAGCATTTTTGAAAACCGTCTGACTGAACCCTGCTTCAAAGGTTGCCTACATATCCTTGGCTATAAAGGAATCAGGTCAGTGTAGTTCTGGAAGGTTTGGTAGCTGGGACTACCAGGGCTGTGATTTCACTGCTGTTGCTGCTGTTACTGCTTGCTGACCTCCTTATTACAACATATCAAAATAAAAAGAAGCTAGCCTAAGCTATGATCTATGAATTACAAAAAGGGTTCTATCTATGTCTTCTAACTTGCTCTTTGTGTTGCCTTGAACTTGTATTCTTCCACTGGAATTCTTTTGTTGCTACCTTGAATTGCGTTCTGCAGTGTTCTCCCTTTCCTCAAGTGATGCTTTGACCACTAAAACTTGAAATGTAGTCCTCTGTTCTCCATACGGGCTCCTGACTGCTGAAACTTGAAATGCATGCCTCTGTTCTCCAGGCGGGCTCCTGACTGCTGAAACTAGAAATGTGTGCCACTGTTCTCCAGGCGGGCTTCTGACTGCTGAAACTTGAAATGTGCGCCTCTGTTCTCCAGGCGGGCTCCTGACTGCTGAAACTTGAAATGTGTGCCTCTGTTCTCCAGGCGGGCTCCTGACTTCATCAAAACTAACAAAAACAAAGAAAATCTCTTGCCCCAGTTTGGTGACTGGGCATCATATTATCAGATATTAATAAGAATTTGAAAACTAAAACTTGAATTGTAATACCTCTGTTTTCCAAGCGGGCTCCTGACTGCTGAAACTTGAAATGTATTCCCTTGTTCTCCAGGCGGGCTCCTGATTGCTGAACTTGAACAGTATTCCCTTGTTCTCCAGGTGGGCTCCTGACTGCAACAAAATAAACAAAAACAAAGAAAACTTTCTGCCCCAGTTTGGTAGCTGGGTACATGGGTAAGTGTTAAACTGAATTATTCTACCAATTATTATAAGAATTTGAAAGCTAAGTCCTATTATCCAGGGAGGTCCTGACAACTTCTAATGATTATGAACCTAAGTTATATCCTCTAGAGGTATTACCCCCACTACATTTGTTGTCTAAAAGGTCTTAAACTACTCCCCGTTATCCAGGTGGGTCCTGACAACTTCTAGTTAAAAGATAGTTTTAACCTAAATTATATCTACTGAAGGTACGACTCCCACTATATCTTGTTATCTGAAGCGAACTTTAAAGCTACATCCCATTATCCAGGAGGGTCCTGACCACTCCTAATTAAGTCCTATCTTAGACAACCTATGTTCTTTAGGATACATTTGTGCTAAATTATGCTACTCATGATTGTTTTGAAATTTAAACTAAGTCCCATTTTCCAGGAGGGTCCTGAGAATTTCCGGTCATACCTGTTTTGGGTGCTTGCTTTTTCCTTAAGGAGGGTTTCTACGAAACCAATGAAAACTTTCTGCCCCTGTTTCGATCAAAGAAAAATCTTGTCAGTTTTAAAAATGTGGTTAGTTGCCGGCATTCTTGCTAGGTACATCCCTGCTGCTGGGCTTTACTCCGTCTCGCTTTCCTGGACTTGCCTTGAATCCCCTCGACTTCCTGACCGAATTTCAACCCCTTGACTTTGATGACCCAAGTGTTCTATCCCATATTGTTGTTTTTGTGTTTCCGACCCCTCTTTTGNTTCTAGCACGGTCGCTCAACCGTCATATTTGGCTTATTTATTTGATTTTAATACATGTTTTAACCTATATGCCTTTGGCTTTGAACCGCTTTTATTATTATTGTTTATTTTAAGGGAATTGCAACGTCGTGAAAACACGCCTCGAACCTCGTCACATAAATGCACCCGTGGTTTTCGACATATTTCAACTTCGTTGAGATTTGGATTTGGGTCACATAAATATGCACCCGTATTTAGGAATGTAAAATTATTTAAAGTGCGTGCCTAAAGAGACTATTGCGTTATTATCTTGGGGAAGGCCGTGAAATTCGCTAAACGGCCCATCCCGATGTCTAGGTATTTTGTACAAACATTTATCGAGGGCCCCGCAATTTGTTTTTTATTTAGCGAGGCTCATCTCGTTTTTTATTTAAAAGGGCAAGTCCTAAAGTACTATGATTTTCTACTTTATATTTGTCTCTAATAATAAAAGAAAAAGTCCTAGCTAATTAATATTAAAATCTAATTTGGGCTTCAAGTTCAAGTCCGGGTTCAAACAAAAGGGCAAGCCTTTTAGTTTGGACCCGCTACCTAACCCGAAGGCCCAAATTAGATTTTATGTCAAGCTATGAATTAAGCTCTTAAACCAACTCCAAAATAATGAATTTTAATAGAATCTGGATGAGGGTCCATCAGATCGTGGGCCTGTTCAGGGGCCCGAATTGAAACTGAACTGGACTCGAGGAGTCTGTATTCAGCCAAGAAGCGGATTGCAATTATCTGGGCTTTACGTTTGAGCCCAGCGTGACCAAGAGAGCAGAGTCCAGTTATGACTTTTTCAAATCCCATGGTTCAAATTATCCCAGCAAGCAAATTCAATTCACCAGGCTTTTTAAATTTCAGATTCGATTCCAGTTGGACACACAGCTTAACACTTGAACTTTTAGTTTCTTTTCCTGACTTCTATACTATAGTCATAAGGGATTATTTTTAGAACTGAAACGGATCAATTTGCTAATTTAATACATGCAGCAATTAATGGAGTAAGACTCGCTGAAACATGTAAAAACCATTAACAATCTGATTTTAAACTTATGAACATGCAATCAAAGTCAAATTCGATTTTTAACCAATAAATTGACAAATGCAAATCAATCTATACTACTGCCTGCATTTGTTAACTATTCACACCTATTTGAGTGTTCAAATATTAACTACACATGAGGACCTAGAATCAATCTATACATTTGTGCTGTTATTAAACTAATCACCAAACAATTACACTAGGCTAATGAATATTAACAGTCCAATACAAATCAACAGTCCGAAACAGTCCAGTCTCAGTTACAGGTAGGTCTATTGAACTTCATGAAATTACAAGAAATCTAATATGAACGTTAACAGAAATTAAAGCTATGCTGCAATTCAATTCATGTCCACAACTTGGAAATTGCGCGATGTGTACCTGGAGCTGGAAATAGAAGAAGAAAAAAGGAAGGTCAGCAGCAATGGACAGAGGTCACAACAGCAATGGACAGAGGTCACTTGAAACACACGTAAATAGACTCAAAATGCTCTAGAACAGCACAGCAAACCCAAAACTCAATCTATACCAGTTGAATTGAACCCAAAGCTGCTCAAAACTAAAACAATCGAACTCAGCACCTTCCAATTACCAAAACTGAAAATAGGACTGCAAATTAACCTCCACAGCTTGAATTTAAACTAATAAGCTTGAACTCAATGGCTTTTGTTTCTGTATTTTTTTGTAATTTTTATTGTTTTTTTGTTTGTTTTGAAATTTTTATATCTGATTTCAGATTTGGAGATTATAGAGAGAGAATTCTTTAGAGGGGAGTTTTTTGGAGACTCAAAAACTTGTTTCTCAAGGCATTAGTGATGCCCTTTATAGGCAAAGATGAGGGCAGCCCTCAATTTTCTATTTACAAATCAGTCCCTTATTTATTTTTCAGATTAGTCCCCTATTTTCTAACTTGCTACTCAAGGAAACACCCTGAGTTTTCTGAAAATTCACTAAGGTCCTATTCTAGAAAGGTCTAAACTATTCTAGTGTGATCTACCATGCTCTACTCAATACAAAATACCTAAACTACCCTTTAATACTTCTAAAATTACTTAACCCAAACCCCTACCTATGATTATCTAGTTAACAATCTTCAGCAAACCAAACACACAGCAGGGTGATCAATTGTTGATGGGTTAAACCATCTTAATCAAAGACTTGAAACCAAATTAACTACAAACTGAATTTGATCAGACTTAACAACCATATAACATTCAAATGATTATTAACTAAACAGAATTATAATTGAGATTAAGAATCATTATTCAAATAGCCAAATTCAAACAAATCTAACGAATAACCAATTAATCAACTAAACTAACACGAATCAAGCAGATAAGGATAAAAAAAAATGAAACAGAAACAAAGAAGAGTCCTTGATTTCGGACTGACAATTATTACCAAACAAAGTTAAGAAGCTACATAGTCATGGAAGGTCAGTGAACATCAAGGAAAAAGAAAAATAAAAAGAAACTAAGCTCGAAAACTCACTGACTCACTTCGAGACTCCGGTCAAATTTCCAAATTCGAACACGACCAACTCCGGCAGAAATAAGGCTCGATTGATGACCAATTCACTACGAGGAAGGTTACAGGGTCATTTGGTATCAAATTGGTGAAGTTTGGGGCAATTAGGGTTTTGGCCGGAAAACCTTCGATTTAATATTCGAGGCGTTTCAGTCATATTCGAGGGAAGGGACTTAGGTATTTGAGATGAGGAGGCTGAGGAGAATCTACGGTGTTAATTTGGCGGCCCTTGGCGTAACTGGCGTCGTGGCCGGAAAAACTTTGGGGAAAGATTCGACGAGCTGGGCAGGGATTTGAAGGAAAAGGGTAGTGGATTCATGATGAG
>NW_017673312.1:110056-119471 GCF_001879085.1 Nicotiana attenuata
TTAAACTGCTGACATGTCTCTGCCATCAAATGACTGTTGAGGTTGGCACCATTGTCCATGATAATTACCTTCGGGATCCCAAACCGACAGATGATATTCGTATGCACAAAATCGACCACTGCCTTCTTGGTCACAGATTTGAAGGTCTTCGCCTCCACCCACTTAGTGAAGTAATCAATAGCTACCAGAATGAACCTGTGCCCATTTGACGCTGCTGGCTCGATCGACCCAATGACATCCATTCCCCAAGCAACGAAAGGCCATGGTGCCGGCATTGTATGCAATTCAGATGGTGGAGAATGAATCAAATCTCCATGTACCTGACATTGATGACACTTGCGCACGAAACTGATGCAATCCCGTTCCATGGTAAGCCAATAATATCTTCTTTGCCAATACATATCCACTCATATGAGGTCCACAAACTCCCGCATGCACCTCGGTCATGATAACTGTAGCCTATTTAGCATCCATGCATCTCAATAATCCAAGATCTGGGGTTCTTTTGTACAACACTCCTCCACTGAACAAGAATCCACTTGCCAAGCGTTGAATTGCTCTCTTTTGGTCCCCTGTAGCCTGTGCTGGGTATACTCCCATCCTGAGGTATTCTTTGATATCATGGAACCGCGGCTCACCATCAAGCTCTTCTTCCACAACGTTACAATAGGCATGCTGATCTCGGACCTGAATCTGTAACGGGTCCACATAAGCCTTGTCTGGATGATGCAGCATTGACGCCAAAGTAGCCAAAGCGTCAGCAACCTCATTGTGAATCCTTGGAATATGCTTGAAATCTATTTATTGAAACCGTTGACAAAGTTCATGCAAACACTACCGGTACGGTATGAGCTTCAAGTCTCGTGTTTCCCATTCTCCCTAAATCTGGTGCACCAGAAGATCCGAGTCACCCATGACCAAGATTTCCTGGACACCCATGTCTATAGCCAACCTCAAACCCAAGATACACGCCTCGTATTCAGCCATGTTATTGGTGCAATAGAAATGAAGTTGAGCCGTAACAGGGTAGTGTTGCCCTGTCTCGGAAATCAATACTGCTCCTATCCCGACGCCTTTGGCGTTGGCAGCCCCATCAAAGAATAGTTTCCATCCTGGCTTCTCGACTTGTTCTAATTCTTCAACATGCATTATCTCCTCATCGGGGACGTATGTCTTCAAAGGTTCATATTCATCATCAACTGGATTCTCGGCCAAATGATCAGCCAACGCTTGTGCTTTCATTGCAGTCCGGGTCACATAGACAATATCAAACTCCGTAAGCAAGATTTGCCACTTCGCCAACCTCCCTGTGGGCATGGGCTTCTGAAAAATGTACTTCAACGGGTCCAACCGAGAGATGAGATAGGTGGTATATGCTGACAAGTAATGTTTCAGTTTCTGCGCTACCCAGGTTAAGGCACAACACGTCCTCTCAAGTTGGGTGTACTTCACCTCATACGATGTGAACTTCTTGCTGAGGTAGTAAATCGCCTGCTCTTTCCTTCCCGTGATGTCATGCTGCCCCAGTACACAACCAAAAGAGTTATCCAAAACTGTCAGATAAAGGATCAAGGGTCTTCCCGGCTCGGCGGGACCAACACAGGTGGACTAGCCAAATATTCCTTAATCTTGTCAAATGCTGCTTGACATTCATCCGTCCATCTGACCGCAACATCTTTCTTTAGCAGCTTAAAGATGGGCTCGCAAGTCGTTGTGAGCTGTGCAATGAACCTGCTGATATAATTCAACCTGCCAAGCAAACTCATCACCTCTTTCTTGTTCCTTGGCGGCGGTAGCTCCTGAATGGCTTTGATCTTGGACGGGTCTAACTCAATACCGTGCCTATTTACCACAAACCCCAACAACTTCCCAGATGGGACTCCAAACGCACACTTCGCTGGATTAAGTTTGAGGTTGTACCAGCGGAGCCTCTGGAAAAATTTCCTCAAGTCCTTGACATGGTCACATTGTTTCCTTGACTTTATGATCACGTAGTCTACATAGACCTCAATTTCCCGATGTATCATGTCATGGAACATGGTGGTCATCGCCCTCATATACGTCGCCCCTGCGTTCTTCAACCCAAATGGCATGACGCTACAACAATACGTTCCCTAAGGCGTGATGAATGCCGTCTTTTCCGCATCTTCCTCATCCATCAAAATCTGGTGATAGCCCGCATAACAATCTACGAAGGAACCAATCTCATGTTTGGCACAATTGTCAATCAATATATGGATGTTTTGCAGTGGGAAGTTGTCTTTTGGACTCGCCTTATTGAGATCACGGTAATCTACGCACACTCTGGTCTTTCCATCCTTCTTTGGCACAGGCACAACATTGGCTAACCAGGTGGGGTACCGCGTGACCCGGATGACCTTTGCCTCAAACTGCTTGGTGACCTCTTCCTTGATTTTCACACTAATGTCTGTTTTAAATTTCCTCAGTTTCTGCTTGACAGGAGGGCATGCTGGGTCGGTGGGCAATTTGTGGACCACCAAATCAGTGCTCAAACCAGGCATGTCGTCATATGGCCACGCAAAAACATCTTTGTACTCAAACAATGCTTTAATTATCTCTTCTCTGAGCTGAGGTTCCAAATGGACACTTATTTTCGTTTCCCGCACATTCTCCTGATCCCCTAAATTGATTGCCTCTGTGTCATTCAGATTAGGTTTGGGTTTTTCTTTGAAATGGCTTAATTCTTTACTGATTTCCTCAAAAGCTTCCTCATCATCATATTCTATTTCGTCATCACACTCAATTTCTTGTATTATTATGTCGGAGTTAGATTGGCATTTAAGACTGGGCCGAAGACTCCTCATGCATGACATATCACTGAAACCAGCGTAAAAGGGACTGTACAAGAAGGAAAAGAAAGACAAAATGAAAACTATCAGGAATGAAAAAGGAGGAAAATTGCATTTCATTAATATTTAAGATAACAAGGTTTAACTCATCCACACGGACAGAACATAGCATCCGAATTACAACCTTGGAAATAATCCAGATTAAACTGAAAGGAAATCAAAACTAACTACCAAGACTCCCTCCGGGTAGGAAGGGGAGTTGCTTCCCAATTGTTAAGCTTTGCCTGGGGCCCCACGAACTGAACATCTGCCTTGCTTGGACCTTCTCCGGCCTCCAACACATTCACCTCATCAAACAGCTTTTCAAACCTCTCAATCAGCTCCTTGTCGGGATCAACCACACCACTGGGCATTGCTGTTGCTAGGCGCTTCTTAGTACCAGGCCTGACAAAGGAACGGGAAAGGCGGGGGATAGGTTTTGGAAGGGTCCATGCTTTCTTTTTCATTTTTCTAGCTCGCCTTATGTCTGCAGCAGTGGGCTTGAAGCCTAAACCAAAAGTATCCAGGTTTGCAGGAAGAGATACTGGCTGTACGATGCCTTGTAAAGAAGCACCCAAGCCCTTTCCAGGTACAAATCCGTTCTTCAGCATTTCCGACGCAACCATGACGGATGCAGCAGCTACCTTTGGCACAGGAATACACTTCCCTTCCGGGATCTTCTCAACCGATACCGTATCAAAGACTTGATAAACCCATGGGCCTTTGTCATCCTCAGCTTCTATGAAAGGCACAATGGCATCACCCAGAGTACACGAACTATCTTCCCCATGCACCACAATCTCTTGCCTGTCCCACTCGAATTTAACCATCTGGTGCAAGGTAGATGGCACTGCATTTGTTGCATGGATCCAGGGTCGGCCTAACAGGAGATTGTAAGAGACAGCCACGTTGAGCACCTGGAACTCCATAGTAAATTCAACTGGACCTATCGTCAGTTCCAACACTATATCCCCAACTGTGTCCTTTCCTCCTCCATCAAATCCTCGCACGCAAATACTATTCTTGTGGATTCTCTCACTGTCTACTTTTAACTTTTCCGGGGTGGAGAGAGGGCAGATGTTTGCACTGGACCCGTTATCAACCAGCACCCGGGTGACCACAGAGTCTTCACATTTCACCGTGAGGTAGAGTGCTCTATTATGCTCAGTGCCTTCCAAAGGTAGCTCATCATCAGAAAACGTAACCTTATTGACTTCAACATCTTGTTTGCTATTTTCTCTAGATGGTTCACATAAATCTTATCAGGAACATGGGCTTCATTCAAAATTTTCATCAATTCCTGGTGGTGCTCATCCGAGTGGATCAGTAATGATAGCAATGAGATTTGTGCCGGGGTCTTTCTCAACTGTTCTACAATGGAATAATCTTGTGCCTTCATCTTCTTCAAGAATTCTTCTGCCTCTTCTTCAGTTACACCTTTCTTTACTAGCACTGGATTATCTTTGGTGATTTTAGCCTTTCTCAGCTCGTCAGGAGCAAAGCATCTTCCTGAGCGAGTCAGCCCATGGGTTTCACAAACTTCTTCCTTAACTTCCTTCCCCTTATACGTTACTGTCACTCGGCCGTAATTCCATGGGACGGCCTTTTCACTGATTACTGGTAACTGAGTCACTGGCTTGATGATAACCGGCTCTGTGCGAGCCCCTTTTACAATCACAACGGGCTTGACAGCTGCCCCCGACACTACCACTTTAGCTGGTTCTTGTTTTACTGCAACACTGCTCAAAAGCTCCTTCTTTACCACCACAACTGGTTTGCTAACTGTCTCTTCTACCTTGATCAATGCTCTCCCCCTTGTTAGTTTCTCATTTGATCTATCCTCACTAGCCCTGATCATCATTACAGTTTGTGAAGGCTTCTTATGCTCTCCCTTTTGTACTAGCTCAATCATTGGGTCTCGTGATGGGTTGGCAATGGATTTTGAGTGATGTTAGGCGTTTCTGGGGCTTGCACTTCAATTCGGCGGGTGTCAATGAGCTCCTGGATGGCCGTTTTCAAGTGCCAGCATTTTTCTGTGTCATGTCCCGGGGCACCTGAGCAATACTCGCAACTTACAGAGTGGTCCAGATTCCTTGGGGGAGGGTTTGGCAATTTGGATTCAATCGGACTCAACATGCCCAACTGTCTCAATCTGTGGTATAAGTTGGTGTAAGATTCACCCAATGGAGTGAAAGTCTTCTTCTTTTGCAGCCTATCATTCTTAAATGCAGGGTTGGGTCGAAAACCGGTTCCAGTGGGGTTTCTGTTGGTTCTTGGGGGTGGGTAGGTGCTTTGAGCTGGGTAAGTATTTTGTGGGGTGGGTGCGCGCCATTGCGCATGGGTAGGAGGTTGGGGGTATGTTTGGGCATGGTGGACAGAGAAATTGGGGACAGGAGGTGGGTAGTAGTGTTGCGGTGGGCCATATGGGGTGTGTGGGTAGGTTTGGGGATGAGGGCGAGGTTGGTGATAATATGGTGATGGACCTCTGGACCAAGCTCTTGATTCCACTACTGCAACATCTTCTTTCTTCTTCTTTCCCAATACCCCTCCAGTGCCGCTCTGAATAGCCTGGGTAGTTGCCTTGATTGCCGAATAGCTCATAATCTTGTTAGACTTGAGACCCTCTTCCACCATACTTCCCATTTTTACTACCTCGTTAAAAGATTTTCCCACTGCTGACACCAGGTGACCATAGTAGGTAGGCTCCAAAGCCTGCAGGAAATAATCAACCATCTCGCTCTCTTTCATTGGAGGATCGACTCTTGCCGCCTGCTCTCTCCATCGGAAACCGTATTCTCTGAAGCTTTCTCCGGGCTTCTTCTCAATTTTAGTCAATGACAGACGGTCCGGGACAATTTCGAGATTATACTGGAAATGACATGCAAATGATTGGGCCAAATCGTCCCAAGTGTACCATCGAGCATGATCCTGTCGTGTGTACCACTCCAGGGCTGCTCCACTTAGACTTTGACTGAAGTAAGCCATCAATAACTCGTCCCTTCCCCCAGCTCCTCATTTTGCTGCAGAACCCCCTTAAGTAGGCGACCGGATCCCCATGTCCATCATATAACTCAAACTTGGGTAACTTGAATCCTGCTGGCAACTGGACATCAGGAAACAGGCACAGGTCCTTGTAGGCTACACTCACTTGTCCTCTGAGCCCCTGCATATTTCTGAATGACTGTTCTAAGCTCTTAACCTTCCGTATCATTTCCTCTTGCTCAGGGTTTTTGGGAGGCTTTTCTTCTTCAGCTGAGAGATCAAGACGGGGAGTGTAAGGGCAGGGTTCTGGTGGTTTAAAAGTGGCTTCGAGCGGGTAGTACTGGTTATCATGGGTTTGGAACAAAGGTTCGCTAGAGGACCTGTGTAATGCGGTAGGTGGAGGAGCCACAAACACAGGAGTAGTTGGTGGTGGAGGGCATGGAATTTGTTTGGGTGGTGGAGGTGGTGGTGTTTGAGAGATGGTTCCGTAGTACTGCTGGTAAGTGGGGAAAGCCGGAGATGAGTTCACTGTGGGAGGATCTTGAGGCTGAGCTAGTGGTGGGAGGTAGGTGGGGTTAGCAGGATAGGCTGGTGGTGGATGTCCCTTTGACCAGGCCTGGTACATCTCGGCCATTTGTTGCTTCAGTTTATACATCTCCTCCTTCATTGCATTAACGTCCACTACTTCCTCCTCCCTAGACGGGTCGACAATGCTTGCGTCTAATTCCTGGTTGACCATGTTTGATTTATCCTTAGAGCGGGTGTTGTAGGGATGGGTTGCCAGAATGCCAGTCAACTTAACCACTTGCCTGAACTCGTCAACAACAACTTTGTTAGCGGTTAGAGCATTAACAGATAGATAACCGCACATTGGGGAATGAGTGCACCTAAGCAGTTAACCAATTCTATTATGCCTTTGCTTGGTTGCGTGCGTCGTCCCGGCTTTCCTTATTTCTATATGCCACTTCCTTTTGTTTTTCCATTGTTTCTTGCCGCTCCTTTTTTTGCATTTTCTCTCTTATTCCCTATTTTATTTTGTTACGGTCGAATCCTATGTAGATTGCCTACGTATCATGACCCCGCATGAATCAGACCGAGCGTAGTTCGTGAAGAATAAATGTAAAGTGGAAGCAAAATGTTTTTGGTAATTTCAATTTTATTGATAGCAAATACGTTTATTACAAAGACTCAAAACTGACAAATTAAACAACTACCAGACTCTAATGTAGAAAAGACCTACGGACTCCACCATCCCTATTCTAGTTCAAACAAAAATACAGACTGAATCAACTGACTGACTTTTAACGAAAAGGAAATACAGACTCCAGTAGAAAAGGAAATATAGACTCAAATGACAAACTCTAGTAGAAAAGGACATACAGACTCAAAGGACAATCATGAATACATTAAAGCTCCTGGTGCCCGTGGGACATCGTTCGGTCTCGCCGTGGGCCTATATGCAAGTTCCCCTTGAAGTCTGTCCAGGTCACTCATTATCTGCTTCACAAATATCATCACTGATGCAAAGAAGGTGGTACGAGTCATGTTCTCGCACACTTGGCATTTCCTAGTAATGGAGTGAGCAACGGTTAAGACTCTCTCTCTGATTCTGCCTTTTTGTTGAAGCAACCGCCCTATCTGTTGGGCCCTAGCCTCCAAAGTTTTCTCGGCTACCTGGTTTTGTTCCTGGAGTTGTTGCAAATCCATTTCTAATTGTGCCAATACCGTGTAGCAGTGCTCTCTTTCAACTTTGAATTCTTTTGCCTGTTTGATCATTCTGTTCTCTGTGGCACTGACCTTTTTCTTTAATCCTGTGACCTCATTATCGTATTCTTCTTTCAACTGCTTAACCATGCGGGCCCGTTTTTCCGCATTTTTAGCCAATTGTTTTCGAACCCCAGCTAAATCCTTTTCTGCTTTGTTGAGATCAAAACTGAAGTCATTCACTTTTTGCCTTAGATTTTCTATAAGCTTTGCATCTTTGGCACTCCTGACGGGATTTTTGGCCGCTATCTTCATCTTTTGGATTCGGGCTCGTAAGGCTTCATTTTCTTGGGCCAACTTCTTTTTCTCACCTTCATCAGCCGCGGCTTGCACGCTGTTTTCAAATTGGAGGTCTTGGACCTATTTTTCCAATGCTCCTATGCGGGCCCTGTATTCATTTTCTTTAGCTAGCCAAGCCCACTGTTCTAGCGATGATTCAGCAAACTCCTGGATGTGAGGTCTTTTAGCTGGCCTCTCGTGCTCATATTCTCTCCTATACCAAGCAAGGTATCCTGGCGACACTTCGCCTTTGGCCCGATCCTGCACGCAAGTATCCACTTTTAAGTATTGATATTCGTTCCAGATCTGGCAGACTCTTGCTTCAGGAAACTATCCGTCAGGGCTAATCTCTACTACCTGAGCACTAAGATCGCCGTCTTTTGGGACTATTTGGCACCTCCCGAGTTACCTTAAAACCCGATACGGGGCATAAGGCTGGATGCTCTTAAGACCCATCAAAAGGAAGTGCGGCCCCGTTGCTGGCATATATATGATTTCATCAACAGGCAACCATCCAAACGTCCACTCTATTTGACTAGCGGTGAGGGACCGAAAGTATGATGTCCAGCCCGTGAATCCCTTGGGAAAGCTGATCCCCTTAATCCTTGTGTAAAACTCTTCTATACATGTCTTCTTTGTAGACCCATAACTCAGGAATTGAGGACGACGGCACAAGTGTTCGGTCATCCACATTTGCAACAATAGATTGCACCCCTCGAAGAAGTCTCCCCCGGCTTTGCAGGCTGTGAGGGCGCGGAAGATTTCGGCTAATATCATGGGAGCAAGAGTGCTTTTGGCTTGTGTGAGTAGAGTGCTGAAGACCCCGGCTATTTTTATGTCAATGTTTCCGTCTTTCCTTGGAAATACCACAAGCCCCAGAAAAACCACCATAAAAGCAAAACGTCTGTGTTCTTCCCATTTTTGGCGGTTTCCTTTGCTACATATCTTGTTTTCCGGGTTGTTGAAGCCTCCTATGTGGCCATATCTGTGATATATGAAGTGTGGAGTACAAAAGCCGTTCGCCAAATCTGCGTTGTGGACCGTCTTGCTTATCTTCAGGGAGTCAAAATCTGTGCACAGCTACAGTTCTCGGGGCAACCAAGTACTTATGCCTTAAAGGAACCTCATCTTTTTCGATGTAGCCGGCTATTTCCTCTAGTGTCGGGGTTAGTTCAAAGTCCGAGAAATGGAAGACGTTATGTGCCGGGTCCCAGCATGTGACCAATGCTCTGATAATGTCTCCCCGAGGCACAATCTCCAACAAACCGGTAAGCCCTTTCAAATATTATTTTGACTTCATCTTGCCCTTCTCCTCCTAAAGTCGTTCCACCACAGACGCAGCTCCAAAGGGATTTTATGCATGATTGAAAAAGGTTCATTTTTAGTCGTGCTCATCCTGCACATTTATTAAGGTGATTTAATCACTTATTTTGACCTAAAAAGGAAAAATGACACTATTTTTTGTTCAAATTTCCAATTTAAAACAAACGGCCGGTTTTGCAGTTACGGCCTTTCAGAACTTCGGGGAGAAGATTTTAAGG
>NW_017673312.1:121662-122736 GCF_001879085.1 Nicotiana attenuata
CTTCATTCAAGCCCAGCGTGACAAAGGATAAAATTCAATCACAATTCATTTAAATCCCATAGCTCAAGCTAACCAAGCAAACAAGTTTTGTTCAATGAGCAGTTTTAATATTCGAATTTGTTCTGATTGAGCCTTCATATTAACATCCAACCAAGGCGAAAATATTAAGTATAGACTGGTATCCTGACGTCCAATTCAATATGCAAACCTATGTTAGACTTTAATTATAGTTGATTGAGATCGCATGAAAAGGAATCAACAATAAACTTGACCGACTAAGGGACTAATTAACTAGAACTTTCATGCAGTGCTTTTTATTTTGACCTCTAGTTAACACATGAATATCACATATCAGATCTAAACAAACTCATCTATATTAAGCCTGCTACCTACTTATACTTGGTGCTCAAATTCACATGAAACTTAAACAAATTAATCTCGACTAAATCAGATCTGTTACCACTACGTATTATATTTCATCACACTGAAACTCAGAACAGCTCAAAGCAATTTTTAAAAAAAATAAATCAACAGTCCAGTCCTTAGTCACAAATAATGGCATGTTCATGTCGTTTAAACTTCAACTATTGTTACAGCACAATCCAAGTTCAAACTAACGCATCTACTAGTAATCTATCATGAGAAGAACATGAATAACACGTCACTTCTTCAATACTCAATTATATTTGCTGATTTAATTCTTCACACATCTGAGATTGAAGATTACCTGGAAATGAGGCAAAATAAAAGGAACAAGAAGTCAGCAATGGCAAGCAAACAATCAGCAGTTGAAATCAACAGCACAGGATAGATTTTGGACTCAAAACAGAATCACAAAGCCCAGGAAGTGTTTTAATTCCCAATCAACCAATAAAACAATCACAACAACTTGAATAAACCCACAGGAATTTGAAACCCAAACCAGGAGCACTTAGGAACTCGATTTAACAGCTGAACTTGAAATTGATCTTAGGAAACTTCAATGTAACAGTATTGTTTTTTGGTTTTCTGTTGCTTCTTTTTTTTTTTTGGTTTTTTCTACTTGTAAAATTAAAAATTAGTAAAAAGTAGATT
>NW_017673312.1:122756-125052 GCF_001879085.1 Nicotiana attenuata
GAAAAAGTAGATTTAGAATTCCAGATCTAGTTTTTGGATACTGTAAAATTCAAAATTCTTTAAACTTCTTAAAACGTTATGGAGGATTTTTTGGGGGGAAGTTTTTCAGAGATTGAAACTTGTAACTACAAGGCAGTATCTGCTGCCTTTATAGGCAAAAGTGAGGGCAACCCTCGGATTTCTATTTCACCCCTTAGTCCCTCTTTTATTTTCAGTGTTTTAACCAATTAGTCCCTTATTTACTGACTTCTTTCTCAAGTTATTGCATTATGTTTTCAAAATTATAACTACAACCCTCTTCTAGAAGGGTCTAGGGTGTTCTAGCTTCAATCTCTAACAGATCTCCTAAGCAAGATACCTATATTATCCTTCTATGCAAACTAAATTTACTATCCTATACTAAACCAAACCCCTCTTAAACTTGGTCAAATGACCATGGTTAACCAACAAATGGGTTGGGAGCTTTCAGCTATAACCAAACACCACTAATCATAAAGAACACCTAATAATTAGCGCTAATTAACTGAAAATGAAATAAACCTTCAGTTATGACCAAATTGAAATTACTCTAATTAACACTAAAAACCTAAGGCTGAATTGAAACCAACGCAATATTGTAATATCAATCATCAACTCAATAAAATTGTATGCTCAAACCAGATCAAATCAAACAGAATCAAAAATAAAAACACAAAAACCAAATACTCAGTAAAACAGAACAAAATCGAATTGAAATCCTAGAACCCTAAGCCATTCATCATGAAGAACAATTAACTACAAGGAAGCTATCCTAATCGAAACTATATACAAAAAAGAAAACAAACAAAGCTAAATGAAACGAGAATCAGACAAACAAAAGAAAACGGGCTTAACTGATTTTGTCTTCAATTAGATGAAATCCAAACTATCCTTCAACTGATGTGGTTCATTATCAAACCCAGGCGACTGAAACTTGACAGACTCTGAATTCGGAAACCCTAAGTCCGGGATTTGAGCGGTTAAGGCTGGATTTGGACAGAACTAGCCTAGGTTTTTTAGGAAAAAGAGGGTAAAGAGCCCTCAGGGTGGGATTTTGGGGAGGATTGACTGTGGCGCCGCCACCGGAATACAAAGGCGGCGGCTAGGGTTCATAAATTCAAATTAAGATTCGACGAGTTCGGATGTGTTTTGAGGGAAACTAGAGTCAGATTTGGAAAGGGGGATGGAGAGGATACTATGGTATTAATTTGGGTGGGTTTCGATGATCTAGGGTTTTGAGCAAAATCTTCGATTCAAGATTCGAAGACTTCGACGGGGATTCAAGGGAAAATGTTTAGGGATTTAAAGAGAGGATGGTGAAGAGATGTTGTGGTGTGTTTTTGGGGTCATTTGGCGACCGGCCGCCGCCGTGAGGCGATTTCCGGCGGCGGTCAAAGGTGGTAGACGGTGGCGTTAGGTTTCCCTGATGAGAGATGAGAGAGATGGGAGGGTGAGGGGGTCTAAGGGGGGTAGGGTAGCGTTAGGACATATTTATATCAAAAAACCTAGGCAGTTCTCATCCGTTGGATCAAAAGAATCGAGGGCTGGGATCAAAACTCGGGAAATGGCATCGTTTTGGGAGACGCGAAGGGCCGGGTCAGGTGGTGTTTGAGTTTGGGCTGGATTGGAGTGTATATTATCTGGGCTTGGGACTCTTTAATTGCAAACGGCCCAAAAATACACACAGCTTTTAAAATCTCTTTTTGACTTCTCTTTTTTATTTTCTTTTGTTCTTTTTATTAAACATTTTTTCAGATTTTGTAAAATGCAAAAGACCTTATTTATTCCCCAAAATTACACTAATTATTTCCTCAAAATTGACTGAGCCCTAATTAAAAAGGAAACTCATGCCAAATTCAAAAATTAATGGTTAAAATGCAAAACGAACTATTTTTGTTAATTTTTTTATTTTAAAGTAACTTAATTACTAATTAATCCTAAAATGTGAAATTAAACCCTAAATGCAAATGCCAAGTGTGTTTGTATTTTTCGCTAATTAAAATGCACAAACAAAATGCAAACAATCAACATAAAATGTCACAAAATTCACAAAATTGCAGATAATGAAAGAAATTATTTTGTTTGAATTTCTGGGAGTACTTTATATAGGGCAAAAATCACGTGCTCACAGCTGCTGAACTAGTACTTGGGGGATTTTTGGATTCCAGCAATTCTGGCTAAGATTCTTTTTTTCACGGATTATGTTGCCAAAAGGGTTCCTATTCCATGAGTCACAATGCTTTTGAAGGTTTCAGTAGATTGGATTGGGGGGGGGGGG
>NW_017673312.1:132781-140845 GCF_001879085.1 Nicotiana attenuata
AGGGAACTTGACACACCCCAAATGGGAGAAAGGCTTTGGAATGTGATCTCTTAGAGTTGGTTTACTTCATACTTCAGACAGGAAGTCTGAATCAGGCTCTCCTTGGTTGTATTTTTTTATTTCTGATGTATTTTCTTTACTTTACTTCTTTTTCTGGGCTGTAATAACTTTGTAATAAACTCTCGGGGATGGCTAGTGAAAAAGGGAAGGGGTAACCATGTATGCAAAGGGTAGATAACACGTCTTTAGGAATCCTGCATTCTCTCATATATAGATACCATGTCTATAGGAGTTTCTGAATTTCTGCATTCTCTCATATATAGATACCATGTCTATAGGGATCCTGCATTCTCCTATATAGATGCCATGTCTACAATTATTCGATATCAGAATTCTGCATATGCATATAGAAAATATGCCTATAGGTCCTTCTGAATTTTGCATATCCACTTTCATTAGGCAAACATGTTTATAGGCCCTAAATAATCAATTGCAATTAGATATCATGTTCATATAAAATACAACACCTAGATATCATGTTTGTAGGATTTCTGCGTTTCTCTATGTCTGTAAAAGTATTCTAAAGTCAACAAACGCATAGAAAGCATGCCTATAGGAGCTTTACCAAATCTGTATCGCCTCACTCGCTTATAAGTCTAAAACCAGTAATAATGCCTTACCAGTTGCAGAACTTATGATCTTTTGCTAAAACTCGCCTTTCTTTAATAACTGACAACTTTTTCTTAAATCAGTATGTATTCAGTTTAATTCATTGTTTCTGAAATCAGTAGATATCATGCCTATATGATCTTTGTCCAACACCTAGGCAAACCATAAGGTAAATTTTGTAAACCAATTCATATTTTATTAGCTACAACCAATAGGTAGGCCTGCTTCGGGCTTCTTATCTGAACTATGTAATAAATCAGTCTGCCTCAACCTTTTAAATTTTAATTAGACCTTAAACAGTATGTGTAAGTTATGCTAACTACTTGCTTTTCTCTGTTTAAAGGAGGTGTATTTGAGCCTTTGTTTGTTTATATGCTTTTCCCCAAATTTGCTATATGTGTTTTTGCCTGTTGCCTTAGTATTTTACCTTTTGAAACCACAAATAAGCATCCTCCCTTTAGGATTAGTAGTCCCAAGTACCTCCGGGGCTGATAGGATTGGGGCGGGTAATAGCATGCAATAAGCAAACGAGACCATTCCGCGCTTTAATACCTTAACGGGGTGGGAAAGGGTAGATATGGATATGATGACCACGCGATAATATCACGTGTAGCCCCTCATTGAGGAGTGATTACCGGATGTTGTGTGGGGTGATCCATATTATTAATAAACCTAGGACCCCCTTTCCCTTTGTTCTTTGTTTCTTTTAAATCTTTTAAAGAAAATCAACTCTCTTTAGTTCTTTCCGACTTTGTTTATTTGTGACCATTACATGAAAATCCCCTCTTATTTGAAACTCTTACTTGCCTATGTGTTATTTGCATTTAAGTCACAATAATAGTTTGGCCGGGAACCACACTAGTGGATCCTGAGGGGTGCCTAACACCTTCCCCTTAGGATAATTTCAAGCCCTTACCCAATCTCTGGTTACTTGACTCAAACCCTTCTTAATGTCCTAATGCACTTAAATCATTAGGTGGCGACTCTTCAATCCAAAACCCAATTCCCAAAAGGGAACGAGTTGTCTTCCCAAATGTCATATACCCGATTTCGCGAGAAAAAGGGGCCGCGACAGCATGGCGACTCTGCTGGGGATATTCTTTTAGGCTTTTACCATTTCAAGCTATAACTGTGACTTTACATTTCTTATATGCCTTTATTTGTTTAATCCCTTTAAGCTTTTAATTCTTTCTTCTATTACAAAACTAACTTGTCTTTTGTTTCTTTCTCTTATTTCTTTTACTGCCTTCCTTTACTGCATTCCTTTATTACTGTTTTAAATTATTGTAATTATTATTTTATGAACGTGCAAATACGTGACAACTTGCTTTAATTATTTCATATGCATGTTTTCAATATCATATTACACTCGTGCCAAACAAAATACCATAGCAACGGTTATAATGAGTGGTTGCGCCCTTCCGATATTATCACCCCTTAAATCCCGTAAAGGCATATTGCGGTAAAACTAGTCGATCAACGGTGTAGTCGACGGTTCCGCGCCTTTCCCTCTTGAGTTGTCCGCTCAAGGGTACCAGTCTAATACCCCATAGAAACCTTACTGTGTTTAATTGTGCATGCATCATGGTCAAACCTAGCCGAGTCAGTTATGTTGTCCGCATAATGACTCTTTAAGATAGCCTTGTCCAAAGTTCACTGGGTTTTCCCAAAACCCAAACGGACACTACCACATTTTGTGCATTTATTTGGAGAACTAAAATGCTTTTATGCCAATTGTTGATATTAAATAGTCGAGTCTGGTGGGGGTAAGGGCCTAACCTTTTTGTCTTGCAGAAATATGAGGCACGAAGTCCCTAGATTCGGCATGGTCACCAACATCCACCCAAAATTGCTAAGCTGGTGGAAGGATCTTCATTCCAACGATCAGACTCTTGTCCGGAAATACCTGGGAAACCTACCTTCTCTCTTGGAAATTCAACCCAACAACAAAATCATAGAAGCTGCTACCCTATTCTGGGATTGTGATAGGTCTGTGTTCCTCTTCGGAGACATTGAGATGACACCCCTGCTCGAGGAAATAGGAGGACTGGCTGGTATACCATGGGAAACTCCGGGTTTGTTAATGCCGGAAAACCGCAAGGTTAGAGGTTTTCTCAAAATGATGGGTCTGAAGAAGAATCCATACTTGACATGTTTGAAAGAGTCGTACATTCCCTTTGACTACTTGTACGAGAGGTACGGTCACAACAAATCTTACCGTACTTATCCTGACGAGTTCGCCCTTACATCATTGGGGCATATTCACCGAAGGGTCTTTGTCTTCATGTTCTGTTTCTTGGGGATGATAGTGTTTTCAATGAAGAAAACAAGAATCCATACCAGGCTAGCTATGGTCACCAAAACTCTAATGGAAGGAATTGACGGACAACCATTCAGTCTTGTGCCAATGATCATTGCAGAGATATACCGAGCCCTAGAAAGGTGTCAACAAGGAGCCAAACATTTCGAGGGTTGTAATCTTCTACTTCAACTTTGGCTCATGGAACATCTCCAAAAGGGTGAGTACCGACAGGAAATCCATCGAAGGGACTGGGACGATCATATCGCCTTTCATCACCCAAAGCGAATGAATTACATGCCCAACATGTTCGCCCAACCGGAGAATGCTAGAGAATGGGTCGAACTCTTTGATAATTTGACTGAGGACCGGGTACAATGGATGTTCGAGTGGTTCCCTACTGAAGAATTCATCGTTCGATCCAGGGATGCGCCATTTCTGATACTGATCGGTTTGAGGGGAACCTACCCTTATGTCCCTCTCCGAGTTATGAGACAGGCTGGTAGGAAGCAGGTTATACCAAGGGTCGACAAGATGAGTCATTTCCGGGCTGACTTCCAGGCTGACGATAGTCCGTACAGGTGCCAGGCTCAGCATATGTGGCACTGCAAGATTGTCTTGGGAAAGGACACCATCGAACCAGACCGATACCATGCTGGTTGTACCCCACACTATTCAGGCTGGCTGGAGGACAATCACAATGGTCTGGGTCAACCCGGGTTTGTTCGAGGTCACAGGATCATCGATGAAAAGGCTGAAGCACAGGTCAAGTACAACCAACTGCGCAAGAGGATTCAGGAATGTGAAAGTGAGCACCGGGAGATACAAGAAGCCAATCAAAAACTAATTGAAGAGTGGAAGGATATGGCTGTCAGCGCCAACAAACGATTGGTCTGTTTGGAGCGAGGTATAGTAGAATTGGAAAAGAAGTTTCTAAAGAGGGTCGAAGACTGCCGGACTGCTGAAGGAAATGAAGGCGGACATCTGGCCAGAGCTTACTTGCTACTAGGACTGCGCGAGCTAGGGGAGCTGTTCGATGGAGCCAACAATGCCGAGTCTGGGGAAGGTCCCTCTGGGACCAAATAGATAGGAATTTCCATTTCCGCTTTATAAGATGTAATAAGGCCGATGGCCATTAGTGATTTTTATTTTCTTGTTATTTAGTGTCGTTTTGGGATTCGTCTACCTTTTATCAATGAAATGAGGCATTTAGCATTCTAAGTTCTCCAAATTAACTTGTCGCTAGGCCTACCTCGGGCACAACGAGGTCCCCAAAATTAGGACGCGCTTTATATTTCAGCACTACGTGTTTAAATATTGCAACATTTTTCTAATGATCCTCACTGACTTGTTACCTTTTTGTTTTTACTTTTGTTTATTCCCCTCCCCAAAGGTTAGTTCGTGAACTCTGGAAACATCATATTTTACGAGATCCAGGGGCCCTCCACCTACTCCTCCTCCCAGTCCTATCAGACACAAAAGCAAAGGAAAAATGGAAGATTCGAACAACTCAGCTGAACGGGTAGAAGTCACTCTGGTTCCCAAGGAGAATGCATCCCAACTAGAACAAAAGTTGTTGAAGTTTCAGGAAGAACTTGATCAAGTCCGGAATTTGGCGAATCTATCATTTTCCGTCACCACTCCAGAGGTTACTTTCCCAAATACTCAGAATCCTGTACCTCCAAAAAGTATCTCACTGCAACAAAATCATCCCATTCCTCACCACCACTGCAATACCTGCCATACCTCAAATAACACCCCACTGCTCATCCCAGAACTCCAGAACTCCATAAATGACCACTGCCACACCCAACATAATACCCCCATCTACGTGGAGACTATGCCACACTCCACCCAACCCATTTCAAGCACACCCGAGTCCGATAATAAGGACTTGCTCATCAGAAATTTGGCCGAAGAGCTTAAGAAGTTGACTAGCAGAATTCAAGGCGTTGAAGGTAGTAAGGGAATTGAGGGGCTAAACTATGAAGATCTGTGCATACAGCCCGATGTCGAACTGCCCGAGGGGTACAAACCTCCCAAGTTCGAAAAGTTTGATGGTATAGGGGATCCCAGGGTCCACTTGAGAACATACTGTGACAAGCTGGTCGGAGTAGGAAGAGACGAGAAGATCCGCATGAATCTTTTCATGAGAAACTTGAAGGGAGACGCCTTATCTTGGTACATTAGCCAGGATCCGAAGAAGTGGTCAAACTGGGTAAGTATGGCGTCTGATTTTATGGACAGATTCAGGTCAACACAGAGAATGCACCAGATGTGTTCTATATCCAAAACTTGAAGAAGAAACCCACGGAGACCTTCCGTGAGTATACTACTCGATGGAGGTCAGAAGCTGCTAAGGTTAGGCCCGCTTTGGAAGAAGAGCAAATGAACAAATTCTTCGTTCGGGCCCAAGACCTACAGTATTATGAGAGGCTGATGCTGATTGAGAATCATAAATTTTTTGATATCATCAAGCTAGGAGAAAGGATCGAGGAAGGCATCAAGAGTGGTATGGTTACGAACTTTGAAGCATTGCAAGCTACTAATAAGGCTTTACAATCTGGTGGTATGTCTAAGAAAAGGGACGTAGGTGCTGTAATGGTTGCACAGAGGACCAAATCCCCTATCAAATACCAAACCTACCCAATACCTCCAATCACAAATCAACCTACTCCAAATTACCAAGCACCCTCACCCTCTTACCAAACTCCACCACTCACTTATCAATTACCTCCCGCATATCAGCCCACTTCACCCAAATACTCCCAATTAGCACATGTCTATCAATCACCTCCCCCACGTCAAAACTTCCCTAGACCTCGACCAAATTTTGACCGCAGACCTCCCAAACAGTATACCACCATTGCTGAACCAATTGACCAGCTGTACGAAAGGCTCAAAACTGCTGGTTATGTCACTCCTATCCCTGCTATAACACCTGAAAACCCTTCTCAGTGGGTCAATCTAAATAAATCCTGTGCATACCATTCCGGCATGAAAGGACATACCATTGATGAATGCCGCTCTTTGAAGGATAAGATCCAGACTTTGATTGATAACAAGATCATTGTAGCAAAGGAACCTGCTCCGAATGTCTGCAATAACCCTCTGCCAGACCACAAGGGCGGAGGTGTTCACATGATCGAGATAGAGGACGACTGGGACCCCAAAGGATCAATTGGTTTAATCACAGAGGGCGACGATCCAAAGAAGCCAGTAGTCACCCTCAATCCGATTGTGGTCCAGATTCAGCCTTCTGGGGACACCGAGGTAGACATGTCCATGCCACTCGAGTTTGAAGAACCACCCTCTGCAAAGATGCCAGCACCGATTGAGGTTGAGTTTATGTCACCAGCAAACACACCTACACCCTTTGAAGTTGCAATGTTACCACCTAAGGGGCCTGCTCCGTTCGGGGTAGAGATAGCCACGCCAATTCCAGTGGCAATGTCTGCCATAACACCATTCCATACGAAGGCTATACCATGGGACTACACAGCCGAGGCCAGAAGAAAGGGAAGGTCAAGTTCGGGGAAGCTATTGCAGCATAGGGTATGACGAGAACTGGTAGAGTTTACACCCCAGAACATCTGGCTGAGTCAAGCAAGCAGGCCTCTAGTCGGCCAACCATCACTGAAACTGGTGCCGATGACCTTTAGAGAAAGATTAAGCCAAAGAATACTCAGTCATTGATCAGCTGAACAAAACACCGGCACAGATTTCTATCCTCGCCTTGCTACAAAGTTCCGATGCACACAAGAATGCCTTGTTAAGAGTGCTGAGCGAGGCATATGTACCAAGTAACATCACAACGCCGCCTTTGAATCCCTTCACCCCCTCAAACTCTCCCGAACCTTCTCTTAACCCTAGTATTCTCCAACCATCTCCCACCGTGAAACCTACCGGAATCCATGGCTTCCCAGGCTGTGGGAGTCCTATACTCACCTCCTATTGCTCCTATGTGCTTGATACCTGAAAATTCGAGGCCTGACTTCGAAGGTTTTCACCCAGATCTCTATCGATTCAAGGTTCTCTGGTCATCTCCGGCCTTGCTCCGGCGTACTATAGTTGTTTGAGCCTGGTTCTAACCTCTCCGACTCAGATCAGTGACATCTCAAAGCCTTTCTCATTTCTAGGGTTCTTCCGAAACCCTAACCCTTCGAGGTTTTCTCCGATTTCTTTAGATCTGTGGGGTATCTGTGCTCTCTTTGAGTTTTCAAATGATTTCCCTAACTTTTCTTTCAAAAATTACTTGTTAAAAACCTTTCCCATCTTTTGACTCGGTTCATTCATAACAAATCTCTGACCTCTGATTTCTTGGCTATTAATTGATTCTCTTTCCTTAATTGCAAAATCGTGTATTTTAAAATTCTGTTTTAAATAAAACTCTTATGTATTCACCCATAATTGCCTACTTTGAACAAAGTGTTTGATTAATTTCTTTCCTTAATTGGTTTATACCCGTTTGAAACTGAATCCCTTAATTAAAGGGAGTCTTGTATAATTGATTGACAATCAGTTCTTCAATTATTTTCTTACCTTATTTCCCCATGACTTTTACACTATAAATACACGACTCTCTAACACACAACACACACGATTTAACAATCCCTCACTTCACAATTCACAATCTCTTCTGAACTCTTACTCTCTTTCTTGTCTGCACTGTGGTTTTTACAAGACTACTGCATTTTCTCTATTTGTTTCTTTGAAACTGGTATGTTCTAATTTAAGTTTCAGCATCAGCACAATGTGTTTATTTACAGCTTTTTGTATCCCTGCCTACTTTACTACTTCTGAATTAAATATTTAAACTAGCATGTTAATCTTTTTCTGTTTGTTTCTGCTATGAACCCTTGCTCCCTATCCCCCTTATGTGCTGTGAGTTGCAGTTTAAAACATGGCAATATGCAAGTTATTGTCTATGGTTTGAACTTGATCCCTTAAAGGATCCTAACTTCTAAACAATGTATTCTAACAGGCTTATGGGGTAGGCCAGCATTCCTCATTGTTGAGTATGCCCCACCAGCCTGCCGTTGCTTTTCCTTTACTATCTCCCCATTTCCTATACCCCTATGTGTATCAATGTGAAC
>NW_017673313.1:0-53054 GCF_001879085.1 Nicotiana attenuata
GTTCTCAGGCTATGATCACAGCACCAGTTGCTACCCCACCTGCTCAGCCAGCTAGAGGTGGAGGTCGGGGAGGTAGAGGTCGCCCTAGAGGGCCAGGCCAGGCCAGATACTATGCCCTTCCTGCCCGTACTGAGGCTGTCGCCTCCGATTCTGTCATCACAGGTATTATCCTGGTTTGTCATAGAGATGCATCGGTTTTATTCGATCCAGGCTCCACTTATTCTTATGTGTCCTCTTATTTTGCCCGCATTTGGGAGTATCTAGGGATTCTTTGAGTTCTCCTATTTATGTTTCTACTCCTGTTGGGGATTCTCTTATTGTGGACCGCATTTATCGGTCGTGTTTGATTGCTCTTAGTGGTTTTGAGACCAGAGCCGATTTGTTATTACTCAACATGGTATACATTGATGTTATTCTGGGCATGGACTGGTTGTCGCCCCATTATGCTATTCTTGATTGTCACGTGAAAACCGTGATGTTGGCTATGCCTGGTGTACCGCGAGTAGAGTGGAGGGGTACCTTAGATCGTACTTCCAGTAGAGTTATTTTGTTCCTTAAGGCTCAGTGTATGATTGAGAAGGGGTGTGACGCGTATCTAGCTTATGTGAGAGATGTCAGTATTGACACCCCTACAGTTGATTCAGTCCCAGTAGTTCGAGATTTCTCTGATGTGTTTCCAGCTGATCTTCCGGGCATGCCGCCCGATAGAGATATTAATTTTGGCATTGATCTGTTGCTGGGCACTCAGCCCATTTCTATTCCTCCATACCGTATGGCTTCTCCTGAGTTGAAGGAGTTGAAGGAGCAGTTACAGGAATTTCTTGATAAGGGTTTCATTTGACCCAGTGTATCACCGTGGGGTGCTCCTGTCTTGTTTGTGAAGAAGAAGGATGGTTCTATGCGTATGTGTATTGATTATCGCTAGTTGAACAAGGTTATAATGAAGAACCGTTATCCTTTGCCTCGTATTGATGACCTGTTTGATCAGTTACTTGGTGCTCGTGTGTTTTCTTGCGTTCAAGCTATCATCAGTTGAAGATTCGGGAGCCAGATATCCCGAAGACTGCCTTCAGGACTCGGTATGGTCATTACGAGTTCCTTGTTATGTCATTTGGGCTAACCATTGCCCCAGCAGCCTTCATGCATTTGATGCACAGTGTATTCCGGCCATATCTTGACTCATTCGTCATTTTCTTTATCGATGACATTCTGGTATAATCCCGGAGTCGGGAAGATCATGAACAGCACCTGAAGACAATGCATCAGACTTTGAGAGAAAAGAAGTTATATGCTAAGTTCTCGAAATGTGAGTTTTGGTTGGATTCCGTGGCATTCCTGGGTCACGTGGTATCTAGTGAAGGGATAAAGGTGGATCCGAAGAAAGTGGAAGCAGTGCAGAGTTGACCCAGACCATCCTCAGCTACAGAGATCCGTAGTTTTCTTGGCTTGGCGGGTTATTACCGTCGATTTGTTTAGGGATTCTCATCCATTGCAGCACCTATGACCAGGCTGACCCAGAAGGGTGCTCCATTCCAGTGGACGAAAGAGTGTGAGGAGAGCTTTTAGAAGCTCAAGACAGCTTTGGCCACAGCTCCAGTTTTGATATTGCCTACCGGTTCGTGGTCTTATACTATCTATTGTGATGCCTCAAGGATTGGGCTTGGAGCGGTATTGATGCAGGATGGTAGGGTAATTGCCTACGCGTCCAGACAGTTGAAAGTGCATGAGAAGAACTATCCTGTCCATGATCTTGAGTTAGCTGCTATTGTTCACGCCTTGAAGATCTGGCGTCATTATTTGCACGGTGTGCCTTGTGAGATTTATACTGATCACCGGAGTTTGTAGCATTTGTTCAAGCAGAATGACCTTAATTTGTGCCAGAGGAGGTGGTTAGAGCTGCTGAAGGACTATGATATCACTATTTTGTGTCACCCGGGCAAGGCCAATATAGTGGCCGATGCCTTGAGTCACCGGGCGGAGAGTTTGGGGAGTTTGGCTTATTTACCAGCAGCGGAGAGGCCCATGGTGATGGATGTTCAGGCCCTAGCCAGCCAGTTTGTAAGATTGGATCTTTCGGAGCCCAGTCGAGTCCTTGCTTGTGTGGTTTCTCGATCTTCCTTGTTTGATCGTATCCGGGAACGTCAGTTTGATGACCCTCATTTACTTGTCCTCAAGGACAAGGTGCTGTGAGGTGATGCCAGAGATGTGACCATTGGTGATGACGGGGTATTGAGGATGCAGGGTCGGGTTTGCGTACCCAATGTTGATGGGCTTCGGGACTTGATTCTAGAGGAGGCCCATAGTTTACGGTATTCCATCCATCCGGGGTGCCGCGAAGATGTATCAGGATTTGAGACAACACTATTGGTGGAGGCGGATGAAGAAGGATGTAGTTGGGTTCGTAGCTCGGTGCCTCAATTGTCAGCATGTAAAGTATGAGCACCAGAGACCGGGTGGATTGCTTCAGCAGATAGATATTCCGGAGTGGAAGTGGGAGCGGATCACCATGGACTTCGTAGTTGGGCTCCCACGGAATTTGAGGAAGTTCGATTTCATTTGGGTGATTGTGGATCGGCTAACCAAGTCCCCGCATTTCATTCCTATGTGTACCACATATTCTTCGGAGCGGTTAGAGGAGATTTATATCCGGGAGATTGTCCGTCTGCACGGTGTTCCAATTTCCATTATTTCAGATAGAGGTACTCAGTTCACATCACGATTCTGGAGGGCCGTACGGCATGAGCTAGGCACTCGGGTAGAGTTGAGCACAGCATTTCACCCCCAGACGGACGGACAGTCCGAGCGCACTATTCAGATTCTTGAGGATATGCTCTGTGTGTGTGTGATGGAGTTTGGAGGTTCTTGGGATCAGTTCTTGCCCCTGACTAAGTTTGCTTACAACAACAGCTATCAGTCCAACATTCAGATGGCACCGTATGAGGCCTTGTATGGTAGGCGGTGTAGATCCCCGATGGGTTGGTTTGAGCCGAGTGAGGCTGGATTATTGGGCACAACCTTGCTACAGGATGCTTAGGAGAAGGTCAAGGTGATTCAGGATAGACTCCGTACAGCCCAGTCCAGTTATGCGGACCGGAAGATTCGTGATGTTTCCTATATGGTTGGAGAGCGAGTCTTGCTACGGGTTTCGCCTATGAAGGGCGTCATGAGATTTGGGAAGAAAGGGAAATTGAGTCTGACGTTTATTGGGCCTTTTGAGATATTGCGGCGTGTTGGGGAGGTTGCTTACGAGCTTGCCTTACCTCCCAGCTTGGCAGGGGTTCATCCGGTATTTCATGTTTCAATGCTCCAGAGGTATCACGGTGAACCGTCGCACGTGTTGGATTTCAGTTCAGTCCAGTTGGACAAAGATCTATCTTATGTTGAGGAGCCAGTAGCGATATTGGACAGGCAGGTTCGAAAGCTGAGGTCGAAGAACATTGCATCAGTGAAGGTTCAGTGGCGGTTAGTCGGTCGAGGAGGCGACTTGGGAGACCGAGCAGGATATGCGCAGCCGTTACCCTCATCTTTTCACCACTTCAGGTATGTCTCTATACTCGTTCGAGGACAAACGAATGTTTTAAGAGGGGGAGAATGTAACGACTCGGCCTGTCGTTTTAAGAATTAACGCCCCGATCCCCTATTAACTGCATTCCCCGTGTTTGTTTCTATAATTGTGAGTTGCCGGGAGGATTCATTTTGTGTTTGGGAGTGTTTTGGGACACTTAGTCCCTAAATGAGAGCTTAAGCTTTTGAATCTGGACCATAGCCGGAGCAGTGTGAAGACGGCCTCGGAATAGAATTCGGTAGATTTCGTTAGCTCTGTTGGGTGATTTGGGCTTAGGGGCGTGTTCGGATTGTGTTTTGGAGGTCTATAGCTTAATTAGGCTTGAACTACCGAAAGTCGAATTTTTGAAGTTTCCAGTTCAATAGTGAGATTTTGATATCGGGGTCGGAATGGAATTTCGGAAGTTGGAGTAGGTCCATTGTGTCATTTGGGACGTGTGTGCAAAATTTCAGGTAATTCGGATGAGGTTTGATAGACTTTTTGATCAAAAGCATAAATTTGAAATTTTGGAATCCCTAGGCTTGAATCCGAGGGTGTTTTATTGATTCGATGTTGTTTTTAGTGTTTCGAAGGTTGGTACAAGTTTGAATAGTGGTATAGGACTTGTTCGTATTTTTGGTTGAGGTCCCGGGGGCCTCGATATGATTTCGGAAGGTTGTCGGAAGAATTGGAAGTTGTTTGGAGCAACTTCAGCTGCTGATCTTCTGTCATAACCGCACCCGCGGTTGGGGACCGCAGGTGCGGAGCCGCCAAAGCGGCGTTTGCATCGCAGAAGCGGAAAAGGGGAGAGCCAGCAGGGACCAAAGAAGCGGCACCGCATCTGCGTAAAAGTGATCGCAGGTGCGGAAGCTAGGCTTTAATGAAAAAGTCGCAGGTGCGACTTGGTCTACGCAGAAGCGGGACTGCAGGTGCGGTCCCAGAACCGTAGATGCGGTTTCACTGGTCAAAAAAGGGGTAGAATCGAGGTTTAAGTTTCAAAACCTTAGAAATTAATTTGGGAGCTCGGGATTGGCGATTTTGGAAGAGATTTTCACCTGGGTGTTTTGGGTAAGTAATTCTTACTCGGGTTTGATCAATTTCTACGAATCCGTGCATAAATTCATCCTTTAAATCCGAGTTTGGGGTGAAAATTTGGAGAAACTTTGGAAAAAGTTCTTAGGCCTAATTTTGGAGTTTGATCAAGATTTTGATGTTGGATTGGAGTAATTTTAGTATATATGAAATCGTGAGAGTGTGAGGATTCCGAATTTGTAAATTTTACCCGATTCCGAGATGTGGGCCCGCGAGGCTTTTTGGACGATTTTTCCTAATTTTCGCGTATTTGCTTCGAATTGATTAGTTGAATTAGTTACTTGAAGTTATATTTACATTATGCAATTACTTTGAATAGATTTGGTCCATTTGGAGTCGGATACTCGTGGCAAGAGCGTTGTATTGAGTTGATTGAGCTGGTTCGAGGTAAGTGGCTTGCCTAACCTTGTGTGGGGCAACTCCCCTTAGGATTTGGTATCGTTGATATATGAAATGCCTTGTACGTGAGGTGACGAGTGCGTACATGTGCTAACTGTTGAAAAATTCGGTTTTCACTAAGTAACTATTACTGTGTATTTCTTCCCTGTTTACACTACTTGAAATTTAAGCCTACTGTTAGCGTAGGAAAGCATGTCTAACTGATTCAATTGCTTTACTTGCTCAAACTTCTTATTTGAATTCTGTGCAGCATACTAGGCTAGAAATACCTATTTTACCTTGGTATAAATTTGATTGAATTTTGATATTCTTCGTGTTGCTGCTGTGTGTTTACTTTGGGACTAGGGGAGATATCCCGGGAGATCCCCAGTGCCTGTTTATTTGGGACTTCGGATGTGGTATTCTGGGAGATCCCCCTGTACATTTACATTGGAACTACGGACTGCACCCGGTAGATTTCCTCAGTATTGAGTATTTACATTTGGAACTACGGATGTGGTATTCCGGGAGATCCCCTATGCATTATGAGTTGGACTACGGGACGACACCCAAGAGTCCACTGGATATTTATATTTGGGACTACGGGATGGTATCCTAGGAGATCCCCGGTTGTTATATTTGTGATGAGCTGTATTGTTTCTGTGATTAATTGTCTCTGTTGTAGTTGTTGCTACTCTTCTTACCCTGTGTTACTTCAATACTGCTTCTTTTCCTTATATATATTATTGTATATGACTGGTAGGGCACTGACCTTCCTCGTCACTACTCGACCGAGGTTAGGCTTGGCACTTACTGGTACCGCTGTGGTGTACTCATGCCCTTTCCTGCACATGTTTTTCGTGTGCAGATCCAGGTACTTCGACTCAGCCCTACTACCCTTGAGGCGAGGCGATTCTCCAGAGACTTCGAGGTATATCTGCCACGTCCGCAGACCGAGGAGTCCCTTTCTATTCCCTCTTGTAGTGATAGCTTTTCTATCTTTTCTTTTGATTTTGACATTCCGGAGTTAGAGCATTCTGTTATATTCATAGCTTGTGATTCGTGGGATTTCGGGTTTTGGGAGTTGTTCGGGTTTGAGATCTTGTGTTGTATATGTCAAACGGCATCTTAAACACTTTTATATTTGTTATCTTCGGTTTATATTAGTTTTCCGCATTTTGTTTCTTTTTCCACAATTGTAGGCTTACCTAGTCGTAGGGACTAGGTGCTGTCACGACATGTTCACGGAGGGAAAACTTGGGTCGTGACACAAAAGTGGAGGTGCACCACTCTCAAAAGCCACAAAATCCAGTGACCTTGGAGGAATTTTTACCAAGTTGGTTCCGTACGAAGATTTCCCATGGGGGTATCGATACCTCTCGTTGCCATGCTGACAAAGGGGAAGAAAAGAGTGATGACCTACCGCTGGAACCATCTTCGGAAAAGCTCATCAAGTCCACTCCACAAGAAGTTAATGCTTGTGAGGAAAAAGTCACGTTCATAAATGACGATCTTCTTCTAAGTGACACTCTTCATAACCGCCCATTGTACCTGGTTGGCTATATATGTGATGAAAGGGTAAATCGAATTTTGGTTGATGGAGGATCCTCAGTGAACATTTTGCCAATTCGCACTGTGAAAGAACTTGGTATTTCCATGAACTAACTCTCAAAAAGTCGTGTGATGATCCAAGGATTCAACCAAGGGGGATAAAGAGCCATAGGCGCGATCAGGCTGGAAATCATCATTGAAGATATGCAATCAAGTGCATGGCTACATGTGATCGATGCAAAGACTTCATACAACATCTTGCTTGGAAGGCCTTGGATACATGAGAATAAAGTGGTTCCATCTACCTACCAAATGTTTGAAATACTACGAAGGTGAAGTCGAGAAGAAGATAATTGCTGATGACGAGCCATTCACCGAGGTTGAGTCATATTCCGCCGATGCAAAGTTCTACTTGAAGAATCGCATTGTGAATGAGCTAAAAGCTGATGATGTCATGAATGACAAGGATTATGAGTCCACGGCTAAAAGAGCTGAGATGGTTGCCGACAAAATCAAAGCTGTTGCTGAGAAGGTACACCCCAACCCAAATAAGTCTCATAAAGGGAACATTGTGTCTCACGGCAAGAAAGTAACTCCTCCGCTCCAATACGTCCCTAAAAAGAATAAAGATGAAGGTGAATCATCTAATCTCCAAACTAACATGCCAAAGGGGTTAACTCTTCCGGTCAAACGAATTGAGGAAGTAAAGTCGTCCTCAATGCCGCTTGCAGGATTTGTGGCCCAAAATTGTTTGCAGAATGTGGCACTCCCTACAAAGCGAACAGATGAAGGTTTTGATCCTAATGCTTACAGGCTATTTGCAAAAGATGGATACAATCCAATGAGCCATCAAAGTTAGGGAAGCTACCATCAGAAGCTGCAATGAGACAACCACGTGAAGGTTTGGGATACAAGCAACCGTCACCAGTGCGCATCTCCATAAGAAGGGCGAGCATCAATTATATCACTGTAGAAGATGAATCTGGCGCTTCTAACAAGCCTTCTGTCTTTGATCGACTTGGAAAATCAACTGTGAGGACTTCCGTGTTTGAGAGATTGGGTCTAGTAAAGAAGGGGAACAAGTTCCAGAGAAATTTTCAAAGCATAAGAACACCCGCTTCGCCCAAAATCCAGAAGATCTCTAAGGATTTCCAAAGTTTGGTTTCTTCTAGAATGACGCGACAAACAAAACTTGTGGTTTCATGCAAAGAAGTACTGAAGGTAAAGCCATATACTGTCGTCTAACGTGACAAAGATGAAGAAAGTGTAGGTTCGTCGTATCATGTTACTATACAAGGCGAGAATGGTGTTCTATCTTCAATGGAGGATAATGTAGAATGGGAGGCTGTTTCACCGTGTTATCACGTATCCTTCGACGATGGGGACCCTCAAGAAGGTGAAGATGCGAAAGATGCTCCATTTGAACTTGAAGAAGGGGTGAAGACGACAGTTGATGCCTTAAAAGAAGTTAATTTTGGCACCAATGAAGAACCAAGACCCACCTACCTAAGTGCTTTACTAGAAGTTGATGAAGAAAGCACTTACATTAAGTTACTTAAGGAGTTTAGGGATGTCTTTGCTTTGAGTTACAAAGAAATGCCTGGCTTGGACCCTAAAGTAGCAGTCCCTCACCTTGCAGTCAAGAATGGCGCTCGTCCTGTTAAGCACGCTCAATGGCGCTTTAGGCCGGACTTGGTTCCCCTGATTGAAACCGAAGTTAACAAACTCATTGAAGGTGGATTTATTCGGGAATAAATACCTGATCGAAGCCAACTCTGCACTACTATTGAGTAGTGAGAGAGGTCGAAGAAGCTTTTACCCGATTTAGGGTCGAGATCGATTTCCACAGGGAGCTAGATATTGGAGTTGGGTGTCTATCTAAAGTGGAGTTGTGTATGTGCTCCAAATTGCACTTCTACACATTTTTGGTTTAAATTATGATTCTAATTTTATAAAACTACAATGCTCATTGCGAGTTGTTCAAATTATTAAAAGGCACTAGGGTGGTGGCTTTCGCCTAGGTGGTCAATTGACGGATTCTTGAGTCTAAAGCTAGATTGTCACATTTGGGGAGTATGATATAACCATTGCTCGATTCTACTCACTCTATACCTCTCGGTAGTTCGAGTGATTTTGCCCGAATTGACTTTCTCAAGACCAATTGGGTATGCAAATTTGCACAAGCTATTAAGGTTCAAGTCGGGTATCACCATCTCTCGGTTTAACCCTTTAATTGGGGCTATCAATTCTCTTGATTACGCCCCAATTCCTTGTTGGACTAATTTTATAGACTTAGGCTCTCTTTCTCAAGAAGAACCAAAGTCAACTAAACACAAACTAGTGTTTGCAACCACTAATTTAGCAATTAAACATGAAATTAGCCCAAATATCAAACACCCATAGTCAATCAAGCCCTAAAACTCAAGACCCATCAATTACCCACACTAGGTTGAGCCACAACCCTAGCTGATGGGTGTAGNGGCCGTAGGGGTGTTATTTCGAGTTAAAGTCGAAATGTTAACCCGTTGTAATTCGAACAAAGTCGAATTTTTCTTTTGGTGACGGCTTTCAGCCGTAGGGGTGTTATTTCGAGTTAAGGTCGAAATGTTAACCCGTTGTAATTCGAATGAAGTCAAAATTTTCTTTTGGCGATGGTTTTTGGCCGTAGGGGTGTTATTTCGAGTTAAGGTCGAAATGTTAACCCGTTGTAATTCGAACAAAGTCGAATTTTTTCTTTTGGCGACGGCTTTCGGCCATAGGGGTGTTATTTCCAGTTAAGGTCGAAATGTTAACCCGTTGTAATTCGAACGAAGTCGAATTTTTCTTTTGGCGATGACTTTTGGCCGTAGGGGTGTTATTTCGAGTTAAGGTCAAAATGTTAACCCGTTGTAATTCGAACGAAGTCGAATTTTTTCTTTTGGCGATGACTTTCGGCCGTAGGGGTGTTATTTCGAGTTAAGGTTGAAATGTTAACCTGTTGGAATTCGAACGAAGTCGAATTTTTCTTTTGGAGACGGCTTTTGGCCGTAGGGGTGTTATTTCGAGTTAAGGTCGAAATGTTAACCCGTTGTAATTCGAGTGAAGTCGAATTTTTCTGTGATGGAGAATCAAATGTTGCTTTATTCACTCATTGTAGAATATATTGGTGGAGAGTACAAAATGTTGCTTTATTTCATTCACTGAAGAATACTATACATATTCATTTCATACATATATTGGAGAAGTTTCCATATATCTAGTCCCTTCATCATTCGGCCTGGAGAGACAATCGGCAGGCGGGGCGATGTTATACTTTAAACTTCGAGACTTCCCCTTTGTCGCCTCGTTGAAAACCGACCCGAGAAAACCCAATTGGGACAAAACCCCGGCGAGGAAAAAAGAGTATGATTATGGGGGGTTCTTTTTCAGAAGTTGAAATATTTGAGGTGAGCGACGTTCCAATTGTTTGGTAGTGGTTTTCCTTCCATTATCTCTAATTGGAATGCTCCTTTGCTTGCTGTTGCAGTGATTTTGTATGGCCCGTCCCAATTGGTTCCTAATTTGCCTTCCTTCAGATCTTTGCTTTCCAGTGTTTTGGCTTTGAGAACATAGTCTCCGACTTTGAGTGGTCGTACTTTGACCTTTTTGTTGTAGTACCTTTTTGCCTGCTGTTTTATGGCTACCATTCTTACGTATGCCATGTTTCTTCGTTCATCCACCTCGTCGAGGTCTTATCTTCTGTTCTCGTTGTTGTTCTGTCCACTTTTATTGGAGTACCTTAGGCTGGGCTCTCCGACCTAACAGGTATCATGGCGTCAGTCCCATAGACTAGTGAATATGGTGTTTCACCTGTGCTCGTTTTTGGCGTAGTGCGATAGGCCCATCGTACCTCTGGTAGCAACTCCGGCCATAACCCTTTAGCGTCCTCGAGCTTTTTCTTTAAAATGTTCAGTATTGTCTTGTTGGAGGATTCGGCCTGACCGTTGCTTGCGGGATGGTATGGTGTGGAGCGTATTCTCTTGATGTGCCATTTTTCGAAGAATGCGGTGGTCTTTCTCCCGGTGAATTGGGGCCCATTGTTACAGTTGATTTCTTTAGGGATGCCGAAACGGCATATGATATTCTTCCATATGAATGCGATGACTTCCTATTCGCGTATTTTGGTGAACGCACCTGCTTCCACCCATTTGGAAAAGTAGTCAGTTAAAACTAAAAGGAAACGTATCTTACCTCGACCTGCTGGGAGGGGTCCGACGATGTCCATTTCCCATTTGATGAACGACCGCGGCGAGGTAACAGAGTTGAGTTGGTCGCCCGCTTGATGTATCATAGGTGCATATTTCTGGCATTGTTCGCATCTTTTGACATAATCTGCGACTTCCTTTTTCATGGTAGGTCAGTAATATCCTGCCCGAATAAGGCATCTGACTAGGGCTCTGTTGCCTGTGTGGGCACCGCAATGGCCTTCGTGTACTTCTTCGAGCACGCGCCTCGTCTGATTCGATCCTGGGCATTTAGTCAAGGGGCCTCCGAACGTTCTCTTATATAGGTCGTGATTTAAGATGCGGTACCTGGCCGCCTGCATCCGAAGCTTTTTGGCTTCTTTTTTGTCTTGAGGGAGTACTTCTTCCTGCAAATATGTTATGATGCGGTTGTTCCAGTCCTAAGTCAAATTTATGGATTGTACCTCAAGTTGGTCTACTGATGAGTGAAGGAGTGACCACACTCTCCTTGGTGATATTTCTGATCGCTGCTGCCAGTTTGGCGAGGCCATCTGCTTCGATGTTTTGCGCCCGAGGTATCTGGTCGAGTAGACATTCATCTAATTCTGGCAATAGTTTATGAATTTCTGCTTGATATTTCTGTAGCCTCTACTCCTTGATTTGAAAATTCCCTGTAACTTGGTTGACGACGAGTTGTGAGTCGCATCTGAGGACGACTCGTCGTGCCCCGTATTTGAGGGCTAGCTTTAATCCTGCAATCACAGCCTCATACTCGGCCTCATTGTGAGTCATTTTGGGGCACCGTATGGATTGGCAAATAACTTCGCCTGTTGGGACTTCAAGTACGAGTCCCAGTCCAGACCCCGTCGCATTAGATGCGCGTCGGTGTAAAGGACCTAGAGGTTGGGTTGCCCAGGAGAGGTACGAAATGTTTCCTACTCGACCTCGGAGAATATTTGGACACTGAAGTCGGCGACAAAGTCAGCGAGTACCTGTGATTTTATCGTTGTTCGCGGCTGATATGTTATATCATGCTCGCTCAATTCTATGGCCCACTTGGCCAATCTTCCTGACAATTCGGGTTTATGCAGGATGCTCCGAAGGGGGAAAGTCGTCACTACTGATATGGGGTGGCATTAAAAATATGGTCTAAGCTTTCGTGAAGCTATGGCTAGTGCCAGAGCTAGCTTCTCGAGGTAGGGATACCTCGTTTCGGCGTCGATCAGGGTTTTGCTGACATAATAGATCGGAGATTGCGTAACTTTATTTTCGTGGACCAGTACTGCGCTTACCGCGACTTTTGAAATGGCCAGGTAGACTAGCTGGCGCTCGCCAGGTTCCGCTTTAGCAAGTAGTGGGGGCGAGGACAAGTATATCTTTAGCTCTCTCAGGGCCTCGAAGCATTTTGAATTCCACTGGATCCTGTTGTCTTTTTTCAGCACATTGAAAAACTTGTGGCATCTATTGGATGACCGTGAGACAAATCTCGACAGGGCGGCTATCCAGCCAGTCAGCTTTTGTACTTGCTTTTTGCTGGTTGATACTTCAGGTATTCCTTCGATGGCTGATCGAAGCCAACCCTGCACTACTATTGAGTAGTGAGAGAGGTCGAAGCAGCTTTTACCCGATTTAGGGTCGGGATCAATTTCCACAGGGAGCTAGATATTGAAGTTGGGTGTCTATCTAAAGTGGAGTTGTGTATTTGCTCCAAATTGCACTTCTACCCATTTTTGGTTTTAATTATGATTCTAATTTTATAAAACTACAATGCTCAATTAAACTAAAATAAGCTAGGATTAAACTATTGCGAGTTGTTCAAATGATTAAAAGGCACTAGGGTGGTGGCTTTCGCCTAGGTGGTCAATTGACGGATTCTTGAGTCTAAAGCTAGATTGTCACATTTGGGGAGTATGATATAACCATTGCTCGATTCTACTCACTCTATACCTCTCGGTAGTTCGAGTGATTTTGCCCGAATTGACTTTCTCAAGACCAATTGGTTATGCAAATTTGCACAAGCAATTAAGGTTCAAGTCGGGTATTACGATCGCTCGGTTTAACCCTTTAATTGGGGCTATCAATTCTCTTGAGTACGCCCCAATTTCTTGTTGGACTAATTTTAGAGACTTAGGCTCTTTTTTTCAAGAAGAGCAAAAGTCAACTAAACACAAACTAGTGTTTGCAACCACTAATTTAGCAATAAAACATGAATTAGCCGAAATATCAAACACCCATAGTCAATCAAGCCCTAAAATAGAAGACCCATCAATTACCCACACTAGGGTTGAGCCACAACCCTAGATGATGGGTCTAGCTACTCATATTTAGAGAAAAAAACAAAGAAATAGATGAAGATAAACTCATAATAATTAATTACTAAGAAGAACTTGAAGATTCAATGGTAAAATTAAGCTAAAATTATTCAAAATAGCAAAATAACCCAAGTCACGAGCGCAGCTCTACGTGCAAAACTATCTGATTACCTAAAAATGGGAAAAGAATCTATTTATACTAGGCTAAAAATTTCGGACAAAAATACCCCTACGGGGCTAGTGCGGACCGCACAAAATCACGTGCGGCTGCACTAAGGCTCTTGACTTGAATTTCCAGCTCTCTGAACTTGGGCAATGCGGACCGCACAAAGTCTAGTGCGGCCGCGGTGGCTTCTAGTGCGGTCCGCATGATATGGAGCGCGGACCGCATTGGGCTTCAAACTTGACTTGGCAACTCTCCGAACCTTCTCTCTGCGGACCGCATTGAATCGAGTGCGGCCGCGTTGATCCTAGTGCGGACCGCACAAAACCTCGTGCGGCCGCATTGCCTTTTTGCCTGAATAGCAGCCTCTCTGAACCTCACTTGTGTGTATCGTGCAGAATGGTGTGCGGCCGCACTGGCCCTGTTGTTCCTGAGCTTTGTCTTGTCTTGGTACTTGTGCAAGTTTCACTCCTTTTTGGGCTGATCTTTGACACCTTGTCACCTTGTTGATCAAACCTGCAATCAAGCACAACTTGTGAGCCTTTGGGACTATTTTGTACACATTTCTAATCAAAACTTGAGCATGAAGGAGTGTAAAATGTATCATATTCCCTAGTTATCAACTCCCCCAAACTTAAGCTTTTGCTTGTCCTCAAGCAAATAAAATAAGACCCACCCCTTAAGAGAAAATCCAAGAAAATTCAGCTATCCTGAAGTGACCTCATCTAGCATCAATTGGGACTAACAATTGCCCTCAATACAAATGAATCATTAACAACATTTACTCTTTTAAGCACCATGGATTAAGTGCGACACAAGAGCATCAAGAGTTGACTCAACACATCAAGGAACTCTTTCTACTACTTTAGTCATTGTGGAACCCAAACTCACACATCCTCAGCTTTCCCTAAGCAAACCTCACCTTTAGAGGGTATCTTTTAGAACGGGTAAAGGCTTGTATCATGGTTCTTGAAGGAAAAAGGTTTGAGTCTCAAAAGGGTTCACTAGGGATTTTATCTTTGGTAGGCTATGGAAGTGTTCAAGCTATCATTTGGATCAAGGAGAGCCTAAAATCATGTCTCAAGCCAAAATTCACTTAGGATTTCGCCTCAACAAACATTCAGGGCAAGTTCTAGACCAATGGCTCGGGACTTGGACTTGCAATGCAATTTCTCACCACACAAGCTATGGGATTGCTAAAGACACAGAGTCGGGGGCCCACAACGACCTTAGATAAGATTTGAGCACATGATGGTCCCGAAAAACCACTTGATGATTATCGGTCAACGCAAGAGTCTCAAGGTCACGACTTTCACCATCCTAAACACAACGATTTGTTTTTGACCATGAGATCAAAGGCAAATGTGCTAGGCCCAAGTGAAGCTTTGCTTGAGGCACCCTTAACCACTAACTACTAAAAGCAAAAAGAAAAACGGGCTCAAACCCTTAAGAAGGTTGTCACGCCATCCATCATTGGGAAGAGCCACCCGGTTCACACAAACTCCACCTTTGGAAAGAACCGTGGCATTAAGAAAACCAAAGGCTTATTGCAAACGCTCAAAACAAGAAGCTACGAATATAAATAAGAATATACGAAAAAGAAAAATGCGGAAAGTAGAATGAATATGTACAAGAGGGGTTTTTAATCGAATATATAATACGGGGATGAATATATACAATGTAACATACTTTTATATACAGACCCAAAGTGAAAAGTACGAAAAATGTAATGAAGTACCAAAATTATATACATACCAAAGATGAAAAATAAAGAAAGCATAAAATCTGTTAAATATATACAGTCATCCATATCAATTCAAAGTAGGGCCTACCCCCTCAAATGAAAGCTGGCATTGTCCGCAATGCCAACTAAGCAAAATAAGCACCAAAAATAGAGGAAAAGGATATAGAGACTCCCTATGGCCCGCCTGTCTGCATGGGATCCTGAGTGGTCCCTGGGTCCTCAATATGCTCGGGGACCTCAGACTGGTTCCCTATGACCTGCTGTTCTGCTGCTGGGACCTGGGCCTGGACAGGCTCCTGGGCTGCATCCTGTGGTTGACTGGTGGAAGCCTCCGGTGCATCCTCCAACTGCATGACTGCATCGTCTGCACGGGGAATCACCCTCTGCCTCTTGGGAGGTCTCTCTGACTGCACTGGCTGGGGGTGAGCTGCTGGCACAGGGTCCTGGAACAATAAATCCAAAGGCAGATGATCTGCCTTCAACCTGTCAACCTCAACCCTCAACTCCTTGGAAGCCCGAGTCTTTCTCATCTTCTTGGCCTCCCTAGCAAGCTCCTTGAGAGCTTTCCCATGAGAATCCACAGCTTCTGTAAGCACTTTCTGAGTATCAAGGATCTTCTTCTGGTTTTCTAGAATCTCCTTGAGGGCATCCTCAATAGACTGTGGGACCTGCGGAGGTGGAGGTGCCGACTGAGCTGCTACCGTAGTGGTGAGGACAGACAACTTGGATGAAGCTGTCTGCATCCAGTTGTTGATGCTGAGAAGAGCCTGGCTCAGTCGGTGTGCAGTCACTGGGTAGGCTCGGGAAGAGAGTATATCTGGATCTGCTGAAGTGGATGGACCAGGGGGAATGTCCGCTGAGGTGGAGGCAGTCTGAGTAGGAGCCACCACCACAACTGGCTCTTCAGACTGGCCAGTTGGAGCAGTGGCAGTTCCCTTGAAAGTCTTGCTTTTTGGGTTGTCATCACCCTGCATGCTGTACCATGAGAACGGGGCCTTTGCTTTGACTTTGATATCGAATGGCCGCTTTTCAACTTTGAGGTCCCGGAGGTACATGGTCAAGAAGCCGGGGAAGGGGTAGTTTCTGTCACCCTCACTGACTACCTATGTGATACCCGAGACATCACATTCCCGACGTTAATCGGGTACCCTGCCATGATTGATGCTACCAGTACTGTCCGGTGAAGAGGGAGGGAGTTGTCATGAGTAGTGGGGTCCAACCTGCTGCACACGAATGTTTCCCATCCCCTTGGCCTCGAAATTCAAACTTCTTCTCAAAATTTTTACTCCCGCATTCAGCCAATCGGGGGTGGTACCTGGGATTGCCAGATACTGTGCTAACCAAGGACGGACCTCCTCACCTAATTCCATCTTCGCCAAGTACAGTGACTCATCCTCCTCATCGAAACCCAAGTAGTCATTTATTCACTTTCCATCAAACAACACTTTCAAATTTTGCACCTTGGTCACTTTGGTGCCGTTTTTGACGTGGGCAGCATTGGTATAGAATTCCTTGACCGAGTGCTCGTTTGCATCCACACAGTCCCCCAAGAAGTATGCCCAGCCTATTCTCTCCCTAAATTGCCTTCTCACATTGGGGTTGTGAGGCAATAGGTCTCTATCAACAAAGCTTCTCTCCGGAATCAATTTCCTCACCGGCCACCATTCCCTGAATTTATGGTAGGCCACCTCACTCACGAATCGATCTTGCCACACTTCCGGGTTTCTAGTTCTAGCAACACCTCCCACCTGAGGTTCACCCCCTTCACCTACTACCTCTTCTTCTCCTACTGCACCCTCTCCGGATAATGAAGCTGTGGGAGAGGTGGAGTACTCATCCTTACTGCCTTCGGCTGAGCCCTCAGACGACCCAGAAGATACATGCACTGAAGCCTGAGCAGTGGGGGATGCTGGAGGAGTGGGTTCATCTGTCAACCTGAATCTTTCCGGGAAATCATCCATGAATTCCGGAACAGAATCAGAGTCAGTCAACTCCTTGGAAGGCACATACTCACTTCCCGAGGAATGGGAAGCAGCTCTATCAGCAGCCCGAATCTCCTTCCTTGTTGCATTTATTGCCTCTCGAACTTTGGGGATTAATTTTATCTTTCCACGTACCCTCCCCCGGGAGGACTCTCCTCTGCCTGGTTGTTTAGCACCCTGGCCTTTTGATTTTACCATTGTTCTGCAAACAAATTCAGTCATGCTTTGTTAGTCTTAGTATATACAATGAAGTTCAAGAGAATGTTGCAGACAGTTTAATTTGTTGAACAGTGCGGTCCGTACAAAATGTAGTGCGTCCGCACTGAGGCCAATGCGGACCGCACAAAATCCATTGTGGTCCGCACAGAGGTGGGGTTCAGACTACCCACTCTCTGTATCCAAGCAGTGCGGACCGCACAAAATGTAGTGCGGCCGCAGAGGGACCAATGCGGTCCGCACAAATTGTAGTGCGGCCGCAGTCCTCAAAGATCAGATTACAGACACTCGTCAATGCGGTCTGCACAAAATGCCATTGCTGACCGCACTAAAGCACCGCAGATTGCACAATTTCCACTGCGGTCCGCACTGAGCACCAAAAACAGCACCAACCTAGGGTTTAAGATATTTTGACTTTAAGTCCAATTTTACACCTAATAAAGGTCCTTAAGTGTTTGCCCAGTGATGTAAACTACCTAAATCTAATTTTAACAAGAATTTAACTACCCTAAGCTACCAAATTAACAGATATACGGGAAGAAAAAGAGAGAAGCTAAGAAAACAAAAATTAAAAGACAATAATCAAATCAAACAAAAAGAGATGAAAAATTACCAGATGTAAGAGTTACTAATGATTAATCGAGCAGATGAATTTGTGCAAGACTAGTGATGAACAGTAATTTTATAAGGTCTGAGAGCAAGAGGATCGAAAAGTTTAAATGTGGGCCTCAGGTACTATTTATAGAAACAGTCCTGGGGCCCAGCTTACCTACCCAATGCGGACCGCACAAAATGGACTGCGGTCCGCACTACATAGTGTATTCAAAGTTTGAGAAGGCAACCACTGCGGACCGAAAATGTATAGCAGCCGCAGTGATCCACCACGGACCGCACAAATGTAATGCAGCCGTGGTGGCAAACTTCAGAGAGCTCATATTTTCATCCTTCATCAGTGCGGTCCGCACTAAATGTAGTGCGGCCGCATTGAAAACTTCAGAGACTTGAACAATTTTTCCACTATGTCCTGCACTGCATCAACATAATCCTGTAACATCTCACAACCAGTTAGTCCAAAAATAAATCCTATACTACAATGAAAATCAAAGAAAAACAAGAAGAAAAACACATGGGTTGCCTCCCAAGAAGCGCCTGATTTAACGTTGCGGCACGACACATGTTACCATCACATCATTTGAAATGAACAAGTGCCACCACATGGCTATCATCAAATTTTCCCAAGTAGTGCTTTACCCTGTGACCATTAACCCGGAAAATCTCCCCATTTTTGTTCTTCAAATCAAGGGCACCAAACGGGGTCACAAACACCACCTCAAAAGGTCCGCTCCATTTTGACTTTAGCTTTCCCGGAAACAACCGTAACCGAGAGTTGAACAAGAGCACCAAATCACCTACTTTAAACTCCTTGCCACGAGCATATTTATCATGAAGGTACTTCATCTTGTCCTTGTACAAGGAAGAACTGCAGTAGGCATGAAAACGGAATTCATCAAGTTCATTGAGTTGTTCAACTTGGAGATTTGCAGCCACATCCTATTCAAGGTTCAATTTCTTCAAAGCCCACATGGCCTTGTGCTCTAATTCCACCGGTAAATGGCAAGCTTTCCTAAACACCAACCGGTACGGAGACATACCAATCGGAGTCTTGTAAGCAGTTCGGTAAGCCCATAGAGCATCGTCCAACTTCTTAGACCAATCGGTCCTATTGGCATTGACTGTTTTAGACAAGATGCTCTTGATTTCACTGTTAGAGACTTCAACCTGGCCACTCGCCTGAGGATGATAAGGAGTAGACACTTTGTGGTTGACACCATACTTGGCAAGCAAGGTGTCAAAAGCTCTATTGCAAAAATGCGATCCTCCATCACTTATAATTGTACGAGGAGTGCCAAACCTTGTAAAAATGCTCTTCTTTAGAAATGCAACACAACTCCTAGCTTCATTGTGGGCAAAACCACGGCCTCGAGCCATTTTGAGACATAATCAACCGCTACAAGAATGAAGGTGTTTCCGCACGAGCTTTACAAATGGGCCATGAAATCAATACCCCATACATTAAAGATATCCACTTCTAGAATGGTGTTGACGAGGCATCTCATCTTTCTCTCGAAATACCGTCCGCTCTCTGACATTGGTCACACCTTTTCACGGAGATCACTTGCATCTTCTGTACAAAGTTGGCCAGTAAACCACAACTTAGAACTTTTCGAAGCTGTCCTCGCCCCTCCATGATGGCCACCATAGGGAGAGGAATGACAAGCCTCTAAGATACTCGATTGCTCCTCCTCAGGGACACACCTCCGAATCACTCCGTCGGTGCAAATCTTGAACATGTATGGCTCATCCTAATAGAAGTCCAGACTATCCTGTTTGAGCTTCTTCCTTTGGTTAGAAGAGAGCTCACATGGATGATTGCCAGTCACAAGGAAATTAGCAACATCCGCAAACCATGGCATATCACTCATCGACACAGAAAGTAGCTGCTCATCGAGAAATGTATCATTGATCTCTAGGCCATCACACGGCCTTCCTTCCTCCTCCAAGCGGGATAAATGATCCGCCACTTGGTTTTTACTACCTTTCCGGTCCACAATTTCCAAATCAAACTCTTGAAGTAATAAGACCCATCGCATCAGTCTAGCTTTGGAGTCTTTCTTTGTCATCAAGTACATAAGAGTTACATGATCGGTGTGCACTATGACCTTGGCTCCCATAAGATATGGCCGAAATTTTTCCATTGCTAACATAATAGCCAACAAATCTTTCTCAATTACCGTGTAGTTCCTTTGAGCCTCATTCATTGTCTTGCTAGCATAGCACACTGGATGAAACATCTTGTTCACTCTTTGACCCAAAACGACCCCAACTGCAACTTCACTCGTGTCGCACATGAGCTCGAAAGGCAAGCTCCAATTGGGTGCGGTAATGATCAGGGTGGTGGTCAACTTATGCTTGAGAAGTTCAAAGGCTTGCATACTTCCCTCATCAAACACAAACTTGGCATCCTTTTCTAGTAGTTTGCACAAAGGATTCACTACCTTCGAAAAGTCCTTTGATAAATCGCCGGTAGACACCCCTCATGCCAAGAAAACTTCTAACCCCCTTGACAGAAGTGGGGGGAGGAAGTCTTGAATCACCTCAATTTTGGCTTTGTCAACCTCAATACCATTCTTTGAAATGTTATGAACAACACCTATGCCTCCTCGAACCATGAAGTGGCATTTTTCCCAATTTAGCACAAGATTGGTGTCTTCACACCGGGCCAACACTCTATCCAGATTTTTTAGACACTCATCAAATGAATCACCCACAACACTGAAGTCGTCCATGAACACCTCCAAAATATCTTCCACCATATCGGTGAAATGGCCGCCATACACTGTTGGAATGTTACCGGTGCATTGCACATCCCGAAGGGCATCCGAGAAAAGGCTAAGGTGCCATATGGACAAGTAAAGGTTGTCTTCTCCTGATGCTCTGGAGTTATCAAAATTTGATTGTACCCCGAATAGCCATCCAAGAAACAATAGAAGGCATGCCCAGCAAGACGATCAAGCATCTGGTCAAGGAAAGGCAATGGGAAGTGATCCTTGCGGGTCACCTTGTTCAGCTTGCGGTAGTCCATGAACACCCTCCATCCAGTCACTGTCCGGATTGGAATAAGTTCATTATTAGCATTGGTCACCACGGTCATACCACCCTTCTTTGGCACACACTGCACCGGTGAAGTCCACGAGCTGTCAAAGATAGGGTACACCACTCCGGCATCTAACCACTTGATCACCTCCTTTTTCACAACTTCTTGCATTGCCACGTTCAGCCTCCTTTGATGTTCCAAGGAGGGTTTTGCATCATCTTCCAGAATAATCTTGTGCATACAGAATCCGGGGCTTATTCCCCGAATATCAGCTAAAGTCCATCCAATTGCCTTTTTCCGCTTTTTGAGCACCGGCAATGTGGCATCTACCTGCATGTTAGTAAGACAAGAGGAAAGAATAACTGGTAAAGTTGAACTAGGGCCTAAGAATTCATACCTGAGGTGTGGAGGCAATGGCTTCAACTCCAACACCGGAGGTTCCTCAATTGAAGGCTTTGTTGGACGGGTCTTTCTATTTTCAAGATCCAAAGAGAGTTTCCTAGGCTCATAAGAATAAGAGCCCATTCCATGTAAAGCATTCACGCACTCCACTCGGCCCTCATCATCATTGACATCAAGATTCAACAATACGGCCTCCAAAGGGTCCTCCACATTAATCATTGCACTAGTATCATCAATTATCACAGCCGTGACAAGATCCACAAATGAGCACACTTCTCTACAATTGGGCTGCTTCATTGACTTGCACACATGAAAAATGACCTTTTCATCACCCACCCGAAAAGTGACTTCCCCTGCTTCAACATCAACTAGAGCCTTCCCCGTAGCAAGGAAAGGTCTCCCCAATATGGCCGGGACTTCACAGTCTACCTCACAATCCAAGATCACAAAATCAGGTGGCAAGATAAATTTGTCCACCCGGACAAGCACATCATCAACAATACCCAATGGTCGCTTCATTGATCTATTTGCCATTTGCAATCTCATGGAAGTTGGCCTCGGTGGCCCAATACCAAAAGTCTTGAAAACTGAGTAGGGCATCGAGTTGATGCTTGCCCCTAAATCACATAAAGCTTTAGCAAAGCCTGCACTTCCTATAGTGCAAGGGATAGTGAAAGCACTGGGATCCTCCAACTTCGGAGCCATTGAATGTACTATAGCACTAACTTGGCGGGTCATCTTGATAGTTTCACAGTCCATGGATCTTTCTTTGTCACCAAATCTTTCATGAATTTAGCATAGCGAGGCATTTGCTCCATAGCCTCCACCAAAGGCACATTGATGGATAAGCTCTTCATCATGTCAATGAACGTTTTGAACTGATTCTCATTTTTCTGCTTGGCTAGCCTTTGAGGATAAGGTGGAGGTGGCCTAGGCAAGGGTGCCTTGGCTTTTGGCACAACCGGCTCCGGCATGTCTATTACGTGTTCCCTAGACGGGTTCACGTCATTTTGTGTTTCCACCTCGGCATCTCGAATATCAATCCTCACTTCTTAATTTACATTTTCATCAACCACATTCTCAACCACCAAAGAAACTTCATCTTCTTGCAACTCAACTTCATCACCCAAAACTTGCTTTTGCTTGGAGGCATTCACATCACCGCCTCGTCCACTCCTTGTATACCGCCATAACATGATTGTTACCACCCTTTGGGTTAACCACCGTATCACTCGGTAGAGCCCCCTTAGGGCGAGTATCTAAAGACTGTGAGATTTGGCCTAGCTGGACCTCCAAATTCCTGATTGAAGTGTTGTAAGAAGCCAATTGCGCATCAGAGTCAGCATTCTTTTTCATCATCTGTTCAAACATCATTTCAATTCTATCCATTTCATTGTTGGAAGAACTAGGACTCTGGGATGGAAAAGGCGGTGGGTTGCTCGGTTGTTGGTACATTGGGGGCCTTTGAAAGCCTTGCCCCTGATTTCCATGGTTATTGTTCCATCCACCCTGATTGTTGTTGTTTCCACCCCAATTGTTGTTGTTACCCCAGTTTCCCTGATTTTTCTGATTGTTATTTTGATTTCCCCAATTGTTGTTCCCTTGTTGTTGATTGTTCCAATTATTGTTGCCTTGCTGTTGGTTACCCCAATTGCCCTGGGATCTCCATTGTTGTTGTTGGTTAGAAGAATTACCTCTTTGGCCTTGGTAATTATTCACATATTGCACCTCTTCGTTCTGCCCATCATAAATCATCTTGGAATCCACCACAATCATTATCAAATTGATCCAATTTCCCTTGGTTCTGTTGGCCTCTTTGTCTTCTATTGTTTACAAGCATGTTGACACCCTCCATGGCATTTACTTGGCGAGGATTCTGAACTTGTTGCAACTGGGACTTTGCTAATTGGTTCATTGTTGTTGTAAGTTCTGCTATAGCCTGTCCATGGTCACGTAGTTCTTTGTGCAAATGAGTGACCGTGGGGTCACCCTGTGGCACATTGGCTCTACTTTGCCAAGCGGAGGATGTGTCAGCCATCTCGTCAAGAATAGCACAAGCTTCATCATAAGGCAGCTTCATGAAATTACCCCCAGCCAATTGATTCACTATGCATTGATTCGTTGTACTAATGCCCCGATAGAAGATCTGTTGTATCATAGCCTCGGTCATATCATTGTTGGGGAATTCCTTCACCATAGTTCTATATCTCTCCCAAATCTCGTGCAATGGTTCGGTGGGCTCCTGCTTGAAGGCTAAGATCTCATCCCGTAGTGCTGCCATGTGCCCTGGTGAGAAAACTTTGGCAATGAACTTATCCGCCAACTTATCCCAAGTTGTGATGGAATGGCTGGGAAGTCGCTCAAGCCAATCCCATGCCTTCCCTCTAAGTGAAAATGGGAAGAGCCTCAATCGAAGTGCATCCTCGGACACATTGGTTTGCTTGCTCACCCAACAGTAATCCACAAACCCATTGAGATGTTTGTAAGCATTCTGAGTGGGAGCACCCGTGAAGTACCCGCGCTGCTCCAACATGTCAACATCACGTTGGTTATTTGAAAATTGCCCGCCCGGATCCGGGGCGGAACAATTGCACTTGCATAGCCTTGGTTGGGAAGAACTCTAGGAGCCAATCTTGGAGGTGGCGGAGGAGGGTCTGGAATATGTTCATTAACATTGGCCTGGCGGCCTCTTCGTTGTCCTGGAGGTACAAGAGGCACCTCATCCTCTCCATTATCATCAACCTCCTCCCCCGCAATCACGTTTCCAAGAGGGTCATTAGCATTTAATGCCATTTTTTACCTGAAGTTGTGACACATACAAATTAGTAACAAAGAAGGAAAGAAGAACAAAACACAAAACTATTTAGATATATAGCCAAAACCGTTAGCTCCTCGGCAACGACGCCAAAAAGTGATCGAAGCCAACCCTGCACTACTATTGAGTAGCGAGAGAGGTCGAAGCAGCTTTTACCCGATTTAGGGTCGGGATCTATTTCCACAGGGAGCTAGATATTGGAGTTGGGTGTCTATCTAAAGTGGAGTTGTGTATTTTCTCCAAATTGCACTTCTACACATTTTTGGTTTTAATTATGATTCTAATTTTATAAAAATACAATGCTCAATTAAACTAAAATAAGCTAGGATTAAACTATTGCGAGTTGTTCAAATGATTAAAAGGCACTAGGGTGGTGGCTTTCGCCTAGGTGGTCAATTGACGGATTCTTGAGTCTAAAGCTAGATTGTCACATTTGGGGAGTATGATATAACCATTGCTCGATTCTACTCACTCTACACCTCTCGATAGTTCGAGTGATTTTGCCCGAATTGACTTTCTCAAGACCGATTAGGTATGCAAATTTGCACAAGCAATGAAGGTTCAAGTCGGGTATTACGATCTCTCGGTTTAACCCTTTAATTGGGACTATCAATTCTCTTGAGTACGCCCCAATTCCTTGTTAGACTAATATTAGAGACTTAGGCTCTCTTTCTCAAGAAGAGCAAAAGTGAACTAAACACAAACTAGTGTTTGCAATCACTAATTTAGCAATAAAACATGAAATTAGCCTAAATATCAAACACCCATAGTCAATCAAGCCCTAAAATACAAGACCCGTCAATTACCCACACTGGGGTTGAGCCACAACCCTAGCTGATGGGTCTAGCTACTCATATTGAGAGAGAAAAACTGAGAAATAGATGAAGATAAACTCATAATAATTAATTACTAAGAAGAACTTGATAATTCAATGGTAAAATTAAGCTAAAATTACTCAAAATAGCAAAATAACCCAAGTCACGAGCGCAGCTCTACGTACAAAACTATCTGATTACCTAAAAATGGGAAAAGAATCTATTTATACTAGGCTAAAAATCTCGAACAAAAATACCCCTACGGGGCTAGTGCGGCCGCACTAAGGCTCTTGACTTGAATTTCCAGCTCTCTGAACTTGGGCAATGCGGACCGCACAAAGTCTAGTGCGGCCACGGTGGCTTCTAGTACGGTCCGCATGAAAGGGAGCGCAGACCGCATTGGGCTTCAAACTTGAAATTGGCAACTCTCTAAACCTTCTCTCTGCGGACCGTACTAAATCGAGTGCGGCCGCATTGATCCTAGTGCGGACCGCACAAAACCTCGTGCAGCCGCATTGCCTTTTTGCCTAAATAGCAGCCTCTCTGAACCTCACTTGTGCGGACCGCACAGAATGGTGTGCGGCCGCACTGGCCCTATTTTGCCTGAGCTTTTTCTTGTCTTGGTACTTGTGCAAGTTTTACTCCTTTTTGAGCTGATCTTTGACACCTTGTCACCTTGTTGATCAAACCTGCAATCAAGCACAACTTGTGAGCCTTTGGGACTATTTTGTACACATTTCTAATCAAAACTTGAGCATGAAGGAGTGTAAAATGTGTCATATTCCCTAGTTATCAATGGCCTTGATCTGTTCTGGGTTAACTTCGATGCCTCTTCGTGATACCAAGAAACCGAGAAATTTGCCTGAGGTTACGCCGAAGGCGCATTTTTCCGGGATTCAGTTTCATGTCGTACCGTCTTAGTATGTTGAAGGCCTCTGTAAGGCGGTCGATGTGGTCTTCTTTCCTTTTTTTATTTGACCAGCATGTCGTCGATGTAAACTTCTATTATTTTGCCGAGTGATCTTTGAACATCTTGGTGACCAGCCTTTGGTATGTTGCCCTCGCGTTCTTCAACCCGAACGGCATGACTCTGTAGCAGTACGTTCCTTCATGGGTGATGAAAGTAGTTTTCTCTTGATCCTCCTCCTCCATGAGGATTTGGTTGTAACCCGAGAAAGTGTTCAAGAAGCTTTGCAACTCGTGTCCTGCTGTTGCGTCGATGAGCTGGTCGATATACGGCAATAGAAAGGAGTCTTTAGGGCATGCCTTGTTTAGGTCCGTGAAGTCGACACACATCCGCCATTTCCCGTTTTTCTTTTTTACCATGACCATGTTGGCGACCCATTGGGGGTATTTTGATTCTCGGATGGAACCGTTGGCGAGGAGCTTATCCACTTCGTCACCTACGGCCTCATTGATTGCGGCATTGAATTTCCTTCTTATTTGCTGTATTGGTGGATAGAGCGGGTTGACATTCAAATTGTGTGTAGCGATGTCTTTCGGGATGCCCGACATATCTAAGTGGGAGAAGGCAAACAAATCAGCATTGTCAATTAAGAATTTATGAAATTTACCTGGTTTTGAGAGATTGTGTCCGATGTAAGCCTTTTTTGTGTTGTCGCTATTGTTTAGTTAGACGGGATCGAGATCTTCTATTGTCGACTCAACGGCTTCCACGATGTCAGGATCCTTGATAACGTCTGTCTGTGCGTCAGATTTGGTTCACGACATCGCTAATTGCTATGCATCCGCGTTTGTTCCGTTTAGTTGTTGGGTGTGTGTGCAATCATGGGCGATACGATAGCATTCTTGAGCAGTGCGCTGTTTGCCTCGGATGCTGAATATTCCCCATGGAGTAGGGAACTTGATTACTTGATATAGGCTTGAAGGGATGGCCCTTATGGCGTGTATCTATGGCCGTCCTATGATGGCATTGTAGGCTGTATCTTGGTCCATGATATGAAACGTTGTTTCTAGGGTGACACCTCCAGCCAAAACGGGTAGCGTTATTCTCCAGAAGTTCGCTCAACTGCATTATTATTAAAACCCGTTAGTGTTATGCAATGCGGTATTATCTTGTCCTCGAGTCGCATCTGTACGAGGACTCGAGGATGGATAATACACGGCCGCTTCCGTCATCTACCATTATTCTTTTCACATTAATATCTGAAATACGTAAAGTAATAACAAGAGCATCGTAATGAGGGAAAGTCAAACCGTCGGTATCTGACTTATCGAAGATGATATTATCTTTGAGGTCATCATACCGTTCTTGGGCGATCGACTGCTTGAGTTTGTTTGTAGCGGTGAATTTTACATGGTTGATCGCTGCCTCGTCGCCTCCGCTGACGATCATTTGGACAGTACGAGCAGGGGAGGGTGGCTGTGGAGGCCGCTGGTGCTGTTCACGTCCGCGACCGAAGTTGGCTCTTCCCCGGTCGCTCATTAATTCTCTCAGGTGCCCTTGGTTCAGCATTCTTACTACCTCTTGCCACAACCCTATGCAGTCCTCAGTTTTGTGACCCCGCTCCTGGTGAAATTCGCAAAGGGCATCCGACTTCCGAGTATTCGGGTCAGACTTCATCTTTTGCGGCCATTTCACCTTCGTGTCGAGCTTCTCTAGTGCATACACTATTTCTGAAGGGGAAACACAAAAGTTGTGAGCAGATAAGAGCGGAGGCATACCTCTTTCATTTTGCTATGTCCCGATGTGCGGTCCGGGAGGCCCTTCCATGTGCCGAGAAGGTGGTGGGACGACTGTTCGGATGTAGGGCTTATGTCTTTCTCAGCCGAGAAGGGGACCCGACTTATCCCTTAGACCGTCGTTACAACGATCTTTCCTCGATTTTGCTTGAATTGACGTCAGCCGTTGGGTTGGACCGTTAAGATCGTCCTCGTCGGCTCTCACCTCGGCACAATAGGCATTGTGGATTCTTCCCAAGTGGTGGGGGGTATTTCATGAGCCTGCTTAATAGTTTTCTGGTTGCTCTCGACCGTTCCTGCTCAACCTGTTCTGGAAGGCTGCTACCGCCATCCCCTCTGATACATTTGGTAGGCTCATTCTCACCCTATTAAAACGGGCGAGGAAGTCCCTGAGTCCCTCATTCTCACCCTATTAGAACGGTGAATATGTCGTTCACCCTGGCTTCCGCCTTTTTAGCCCCTACATGAGCGGTGACAAACTTGTCGGCCATTTCCTCGAACGTTGCTGTTGACTGTTCCGGCAGTTGTGAGTATCAGGTTAGGGCTCCCTCTGTTAGGGTTTTGCCGAACTTTTTCAATAGCACCGATGGAACATGTTCCTTCGAAAGATCGTTGCCCTTCACCGCTGTGGCATTGTGGACGATATGATCTTCTGGGTTTGTAGTGCCATAGTATATTTTCAGATACGGTGGCATTTTGAAGGTTTTGGGAATAGCATGGGGAGCTGCTTCCTCGCTGTACGGTTGTTCGACGAATCGACCAATGTCTCGTTTCGGTAGCAACTTTGGGGCGCCTGGTATCTTATCGACCCTTTCTTGATGCTCTTTCATCTGGTCACGGAGTGCCTTATTTTCGTTTTCCATATCTTCCATTTTCTTTAGAATGGCTGCGAGTGCGTCATTACCTGCACCAGTAGTGGTGTAAGTGTTACCTGTTTGGGGGACGGGCTGTTCGCCAGTTGTTGTTGTGATATCTACTTGTGCGGTGTTTTTGTTCTCCCTTTGGACGGGTTTGTTGAGTATGTTGTTTTGAGTACTTGTCAGCCACTCTTCCAGTAGCCTTTTCACTGCCGGTGGTGCTTCCACAGTTATTGACGTGGAGGCTCCTCTTTCGCGTGAAGTTGTTACGCTTTCGCGAGGGGGAGGTGAGACGCTCCTCCTGGGCGCAACATTTGGTGTCGCATTCTTGTTGTCTTCCCTGCCATCTTCGTTGATAGTGTTCAAGATGTTGGTGGTGACACCTACTATCGTTTTCAACCTTGCGTCTTCTTTTCCTGCCATTGTTAGTTTGTGCAAACAAGGAAGAGATGTCTTTTTTTTATAATCTAGAAAGAACTATAGTTTCAACTAAAAAGCTCCCCACAGACGGCGCCAAATTGTTTTAGCAAATAATTACTAAACCAATCAAGGATAAATTAAAAAGGTGAATCTCAGTTGAACTTAATAAATCCTGGACCAAACAAAACAGAGTTCTTGTATGATGAGTTGGGGTTAGGAACATTAAATAGCGTATTTAATATGCTATGATTGGCAAGACATGTAATATCATAAATGTATAATAAATGCGAGAATGATAAGGGTTGTAGTGTAAAGGAATCGTCACCCAATGATTGTGCGATAGGGTGTTTCCTTTCTCTAACGATGTGGAAAGGTAAGTAATCAATCTGAGTTATGGGATCTTGAGATTTGTGGATAAAGATTGAGCAGCATGTGCTTGAATAAAGAGAATAAGACAACTCTTTCGTATATTCTTATCCCAACTTTACAATATGTCTCAGTTCTCAAAAAGGGCAGATCCCCATTTGTTCCCCATCTCCTCCTATTTATAAGGGACATTCCCCAAAAAACCCAAAAAGTGCAATATAAAGAATATCCAAAGGAATATTCTTCCTGTCTATTTCTGAGTTTAAGTTACCGTTACTATCCTATATCAGCCGCCCCCGTCTAGTCGTCTGCCTTCACTTGGATGGCCGTCAGTCTTTGTGTCGTGGTCAACCCCGTCCTATGTTTTGCTTATCTGTTATCGTGGTTACCAAATTTGGACCTATACAAAAGTGAAATTTTATTGTCGAATGAGGTTATAAACTTATTATGTTTCCTAATCTTAAGTTGTATTGGAACTTGTTCTATTATTGTATACGGTGAAATCGGAGGGTCCAATTCCTCATCATCGAGACACCTCAGAAGATCATCTCGAGGGCTCGAGGCTACAAGGCTACGGTCGACTTTCCTCCCTCGAGGTTCGTCGACGCTCGACCTTGGGACAATGTTGACCCCGGCTATGGTAGAAATGGGGAGTTCCCAAGGCATACAGCTAGGGCTGACAAAGTCTAGTGGGCTACTCTAAACCCGAATCAGGGCATCACCTAGCTGTCCCATCTCCATATATAAAGGGGATCCTTGTCATTTTGTAAGGATCTGGTGGCTCCATACTAAATACATAAGCACATTCTTTCTGCTCTTTAACACATTCTCTTGATATTATTGCTTCTATTTATTATCTTCATTATTGTTCATCATTTATTGCTTATCATTGGCCATAAAGAGCCTTCGTTGATTTCATTATAACTGTTTGTCGCTCTTCAACTGCCTTCGATAGCTCCTAGCCGAGCATCGAAATTGACCTCGAGGCCCCCGAATCGACAAGCTCGAGGCCCCGATTGTTAACCTATCGGTTTGGTTAATATCTCGTTTTCAAGCTCTTATCTCGCTTCTAATTATTTCATATAGCATCAACTGCTTAACAACCAGCATAAAAATAGATCACGTATTTTTAGAGTCCCATAATCAAATTTAATTGTTATTACCATTTTCACGGTAAACAGTTTGGCGCCCACCGTGGGGCTAAAATAATAGTGATAATTTTCTTGTTGGTTTCATTACACAGCGCAAGTTATCTTACACGCTTTTTCTTGTCCAAAGATCTTTGATTTCAGGTCGAAATGTCTGATTCAGTAAACAAAAATCTTGAGAGCCACGTAGAGAATGGTGTGGCTATTCCAGGTGTTGGTGTGCCACCACGAAGCCTTGAGAACGCACCAGGACCAATTCTAGTGGACGAAGTCTCGCGCAACGCCCAACGGGTCGATATAAGCTCCCACACCAACAGGAGTGTGCACCAAGGAGACCAACAAGAAGCCCAGAAAAACCCAGCTCGGGAAGAACGGGAGGTTAGCCTTCATGTCATTCTTGAAATGTTGCAGGCACAACAGCTGGCTATTGCTCAGCTGCAAAGTCACCAGAAACCTCCTAGCACGGTAGCAACGGGGGCAGCTCCCCCAGCCGAGCAGGTACCGGAGAGATCGAGTAATAACGGGTCGATAACCGATCCCGTCATCGTAAAGATGCTCAAGGACCTCACCAGAAGGATCGAATCGGGCGAGAAAATGATAGAAGCCAACGATAAGAAGGTCGAGACTTACAACTCCAGGGTCGACCAAATTCCAGGAGCGCCCCTGATCTTGAAAGGTGTGGACTCTAAGAAGTTCGTACAGAAGCCGTTCCCACAGGAAGCGGCCCCGAAACCCATTCCGAAGAAGTTCTGAATGCCAGACCTCCCCAAGTACAACGGAACCTCGGACCCCAATGAGCACGTTACTGCTTACACCTGCGCGGTAAAGGGCAATGACCTGAGGAACGATGAGATCGAGTCCGTCCTGCTGAAGAAGTTCGGGGAAACACTTTCAAAAGGGGCGATGATGTGGTATCACAACCTGGCCCCAAACTCGATAGATTCATTTGCCATGCTGGCGGATTCTTTCATAAAGGCACATGCTGGTGCCATCAAGGTAGCAACAAGGAAATCCGACGTTTTCAAGATTAAGCAGAGGGATAATGAGATGCTGCGAGAGTTCGTATCTCACTTTCAAATGGAACGAATGGAACTACCACCAGTCTCCGATGACTGGGCGGTACAGGCCTTCACACAAGGTCTGAATGAACGAAGCTCGGTGGCTTCGAAACAGCTAAAACAGAACCTAATTAAGTACCCGGCCGTGACCTGGTCGGATGTTCATAACCGATACCAGTCGAAAATCAGCGTCGAGGACGACCAGTTAAGGGGCCCCTCGGGCTCGGTATACCCAAGCAGGCTTCTGGCAAAGGAACCAAAACCAAACAAAGAAAGGTACCAGCCATACATCGAAGACAGAAGGAACGCCCTGAGGCGCAACATACCCCGCAACGATCGAAGGATGGACCGAGGACAGAATCCCCGGGGACTCGTCAATGGAGCCAGATTTGATAGGCGCACGAGGCCAACAGAGGCACCTCGCTTGTCAGAATACAACTTCAACGTCGACGTATCGGACATCATGTTCGCCATCAGTAAAATCAGGGACGTCAGGTGGCCCAGGCCTGTACAATCAGATCCTTCGCAAAGGAATCATAAGTACAATCAGATCCTTCGCAAAGGAATCATAACTTAGTGTGTGAATTTCACAACACGCACGGCCACAGGATCGAGGATTGCCACCAGCTCCGAGAAGAAGTGGCCAGGCTACTCAATAAAGGTCACCTCCGAGAATTCCTAAGCAACCGGGCCAAAAATCAGTTCCGGGAAAGAGAGACGGCCAAGAAGANTGTTTGATTTTGAAGACATCGGATTTCCTTGTAGCAACCTTGATGGCACCGGCATGTGCCTTTATAAAAGAATCTGCCAGCATGGCAAACGAATCTATCGAATCCGGGGATAGGTTGTGATACCACATCATGGCCCCTTTTCAAACTGTTCTCCAAACTTTTTCAATAGGACGAATTCGATCTCGTCGTCCTTCAGGTCGTTTCCCTTTACAGCACAAGTGTAGGCAGTGATGTGCTCGTTGGGGTCCGAGGTTCCGTTGTACTTCGGGAGATCGGGCATTCTGAATTTCTTCGGGATGGGTTTTTGAGTAGAACTCGATGGAAATGGCCTTTGTACGAATTTCTTTGAATGTACACCCTTCAGGATCGGGGGCGCGCCCGGGATCTGATCGACCCTTGAATTGTAAGTCTCCACCTTTTTGTCATTAGCTTCTATCTTCTTCTCGCCCCATTCAATCCTCTTTGTGAGGTCCTCGAGCATCTTCATAATACCGGGGTCGGCTGCTGACCCGTTGTTTTGAATGAGCCGCAGCATGTCATCCACATGATCTTGGGAGGCATCTATTCCCCACAGGAACCCATGATGAGAAGAACAAAAATATCCATCACCAGAGAAAAGCGAACTCGGGGCTACATACCCGAGGATGCCCTCACATTCAGCGACGAGGACATCGAGACCTTGTATCAACCTCACAACGACACACTGTAATCTCCTTCCTTGTAAATTCATTTAAAATTAAACGTGTACTCGTGGATCCAGGTAGCTCGGCCAATATTATCAGGTTGAAGGTGGTAGAGCAGCTCGGACTGCTTGACCAAATTGTACCCACCTCTCGAGTCCTCAACGGATTCAACATGGCGAGTGAAACAACGAAAGGAGAAATCACCCTCCTAGTTAACGTGGCCGGCACAACCCAAAATGCCAAATTCCATGTCATCGAGGGAGACATGAGGTACAACGCCTTGCTCGGAAGGCTGTGGATACACTGCATGAGAGCAGTGCCATCCACCCTCCATCAAGTGATGAAATTCCCGACAAAGGATGGGATCAAACCCGGCTACGGGGAACAACATGCTGCGAAAGAAATGTTCGCGGTGCACGATGTGGCAGAGACACCGGTACCTCCACATTCGAAGGAGCCGAAGGATAAGCAAACACTAAAATAGCGATAACAAGCCACGCTCTCGGCTATTCCCGACTAAACAAAGCAGGGGACCGTACCGCGTCCTCATCACAAGCGACTGAAGCACATCAAGACTCGAAACACCGCCGGCACAATCTACGCTAAGGTATGACCACCTCCTGATTCTTTCAATTTTACTCTACGCTAACCTGAGTGCAGGTACCCAATGAAAGCGGCCGAAGCACTTCTCGAAGGCCTTAGGTTTCGAAAGCATGCGTTGCACTCTTTTCCTTCGCCCGGGTTTTTTTCCCAACAAGGGTTTTACCGACAAGGTTTTTAACAAGGCAACACCTATATGCTACCTAAGGAAATCTCAATGAGTATTTAAGTCTTCTTTTGAACTTAACCTCGAATAGTGGGGGGCATCCCCCCGGAAGATCACCTTCTCGGAGAAGCTAAGATATGCTGAATAGGGTTTCGATAGAAAATACAATGTACTGGGCCAAATGGTCGAACGAACCGTGCCCGCATAGAATAACCGAGCCCTTAACAGCAAAGACGTGTATGCTCAAGCAATCGAAGAATAATTTCAAGAAGCATTTTGCGTTACAAAGAAGCTCGGTACTTTTGCAAAAATGGCACCTCTGTCAAAAACGTCCCGAACCCTCGGGGACTGCCTAAATGACCTCCGGGTCGGAGCTCCAAACTCATAAGCCCTCAACAAGGCAACATCAAAATCGAAGTGGCTACAAAGCCAAAAATGCCCCGAACACTCAGGGACTGGCATCGAAAACTCAAAGCCACATGACCTCCGGGTCGGAGACTCTGGAATCATAAGCCCTCAAACGAAGCAGCACCAAGTTTGCAAGTAACGGCTCCCGAGCCGAGAAATCCTCGATAACTCGGGGAATACCGTCAAATTGCCATCTACATCGCAATGGCTCCCGAGCCGAAAAATCCTTGATAACTCGGGGACTGTCGCCAATCGCCACCTATCAAAAACCCGAGGCCATAAGACCCTGAGCGGGCAGGCTCGGTCTCGTAAGACCTACATAAGGCAACGACGACATCTGTAAGACCTCAAGCAAGTCATGAACCACACTTGTACCAAGTGACAATATCTGTAAGACCTCAAGCAAGGCATGAACAATACGTGTACCAAGTATCAAAACTGTAAGACCTCAAAGGCGTATAAAACTTGTAAGACCTTACTAAAGGTATAAACCCGATCTCAAAGTTAAGGCTATATATCGAACTTGTAAGACCCCTTAAAGGCATACCCTCGATATAGATGCCGAAACTACTTTACTCGGGACTTAAAAGGCTCCGGCCGAACACAAACAACTACGGTCGAAAGACTGTACCAGCCAAACTAACGCGACTCGGGGACGCCCGACCGTCGCTACAAAATCACAGGCCTTCAATTACTTCGAATCTACTTCGAAAAGAACCGGTTAAACAGGCTACCCTCGACATAGGCAAAAGAGCTTCGACCATGTCAGCTCCTAAACACTGGCTTCGAGATACTCAGCCTCCGAGCCAAACCTCCCGAGGTGCTCGATCATCGCCACATAATGACTCGCAATCGAGGTTTTTTATTAAATCGTCGAAGAGTTAGGCAAACACTTTCAAAAAATCCTTATCGAGGGAAAATAAAGCCTACACAAAAGGTCTCATCGACCCAAGGCATAAGAGCCATTGTCGCCAGCCCACATAAACGGTCGCACTGACCCAAAGCGTAAGAGCCACTATCGCCAGCTTAAAATTCAAAACTTGAGGGTCGAATGAGCTTGAGTCGAAACCCGATTCGGAGACTGAACCCAAAATAGTTAACTAAATCTGCCTAAGAGCAAAAGCGTAAGAGCCGTTGTCGCCAGCTTACACTAAAAAGTCGCATCGACCAAAAGCGTAAGAGCCACTGTTGCCAGCCTAAAATTCAACAACTTAAGGGTCAAATGAGCTCTAGTCGATATCCGACTCGGAGACTTAGCCCAAAACAATTGGTCAAAATATGGCCAAAAGCAAAAGCGTAAGAGCACAGCCTACAATAAAAGGTCGCTTCGGCCCAAGGCGTAAGAGCCATTGTCGCCAGCCCACACAAATCAAAAAAAAACTTGAGGGTCAAATGAGCCTGAGTCGAAACCCGACTCGGAGACTAAACCCAAAACAATTGATCACAACACGCCAGCTTGTACTAAAGGCTCGCATCGGCCAAGTACATAAAAGCCTACGAGCCAGCCTAAGGAGCCTCAGGGCCATATCACGAATCTAAGGATTCCTATCGACTCAAAGACCAGTTCACCTGGCCAAATCCGGGACAGAAAAGAGACACAGAAGAAGTAAAGCCGCAAGGTTTCCTTTTATACACATATGCGAAAAAACACAGGCTCCATCTACAAACGTGCTTTATACTGAATCAAAAGTAAAATCTATGTCCCCCCCGGGGGGCTATGGCCTATCGGCCTCATCTTCGCTATCATCGGTGTCGGGCAGAAGTAACCGAGCATCACGCTCGTCCGCCCTTGCTCTCGCCAACTCTTCCGAGAGGACAAATCCCCGAGCACGGATCTCCTCGAGAACTTTGCTCCGAGACTTACAACGAGCATATTCTTTGATCCTGTCTTCATGGTCGAGGGCCTTTCTCAGCTCAGCTTGAGCATCGGCAGCATCCTTCAAACAGACCGCCACTTTATAGTCGGCTTTAGTTCGGCTCATTGCGGCTTCAGCCTGGGCGTCCACAACCTCAGCTTTTATCTTCCAAAGCTCAGACTCGAGCTTCGTAATCATATATGTTCGAGCCGAGCTATTATCACGAGCTAAATGAAGTTGAACCTCAAGGGCGGAAACCTTGTCCAGAGCACTCTTCTCCGCTGAAGACTAGGCGTCCGCCTGGGCCTTTAACTTGTCGTACTCACGCTTGGCTCGGCCAACTTCGTTCCGGAGATGCTCCAGGTCCTCCGTTTTCTTCTGCAACTGAAATATACAAAACATTAGCCTCAAGAGCTAGAAGAAAGAACACACGCTCGATCGGAACAAAAAACTACATGCTCCTTCAGATAGCTCTCATAATTCGAGCTCCGACTCGCCTCATACTGTAAGTATGCCAGCTCGTTTTCCCTTTCTTTGCAAAGGCACCTAAGCAATTTCTCCTCATCCAAAGCTTTCTGAAGCCTGGCCTCACGGCGAAGCAGCTCGGACTTAAGCTTATCAAAAGCCTGTAAAGGAAAACACCATAAGGAAGGGAGGGCACAAAACTCGAAAAACCTGAGCCAAAACTCACCGCATAATGAAGCCGATGGGCTTCCTCGAAGGTCGAGCACACATCCGCTAGCTTGGCTCCCTCGGCTCCGAAGAAGTCAGCCCCGGCCGAGGCACGGTTTCTCGGCACATATGACCCCAGGTTCCGGGCACCCCTCAAAATACCTCCGACGGAAAAAGGGAAAAGAAAAAATCGCGCAACACGTACCATGATGCTTCGCTCCCCTTCTGCCCCCAGGAAAAGCTCGCCACTTACGCCCATCGCGAGTCGAGTGGGTCGCCAACTTCCGGATCCAAACCGGCAGATCGGGAACGTCGCCCCGCGTCCACAAAATCACTGCAAAAAGGGAAAGGGAGGCACGTTTACGAAGCCATTCTTCGCCATAAACAAAACTAAGAAGGCACGAAGTGTACCACTTACGTGTATAATTCCATTCCTCAGGGAATGGCATAAAATTCACAGGGATAATATCAACAGTCCGAACTCGGACGAATTGACTCATCCACTCCCAATCTCCATCTTCTTCATCATCAACAACGAAAGGCGTGGTCGACCGGTACAGCCTGATAAGATGGATGAGCATGAACTCAAGCCCTGCCTTCTCCACAAAAAATCTCATCATCAACACTGTTCGCCAAAATGACGGGTGGATCTGCGCCAAGGTAACCCGATACTTTAAACAGAAGTCGAGCACGACCCTATCAAGGGGGCCCAGTGTGAAAGGATACATATACACGTTCAAAAATCAATCGGCACGATCCGTGATGCCCTCATCCGGGGAAAGTATCTGTAACACTACCTTCTCCCCCCATCCACAGTCTTTTCTCACTAACCTAAGGTGTTCTTCTCCTATCAAAGAAATAATCCTCAAGGTATGCTCTCGTTGGTCCCGAATACCGGAAGCGGAGCTCTCCCCTCTCTGCTGGACAGACCCCGATGTAACAGTCATGGTGATGGAAAAATCAGAAAACTAGAGCAGGAATTTGGGCAAGAGCGTTAGCACTGAAATAACGAAAGTCCTAACACAGGAAAAAAGGATAACTACTTAGAATGGTAGGGTCTCCAAAAAGCGAAAACAACCCTATATATGGGAAAAGCGGTGACCACCCGCCTGCCTCAAAGGCCGATTAAAAATATCGGCTAAAGCTTCTGTCGCTTTGGGAAGATACGCCGGCGGAGTCGACTCGGCCGTTTCGTGACCATATGCTACACTCGACGTCGCCATACGACGCTCCAAGGTGGAAAACCTCGCGTCGACCAAGTCATGAGGTGGTACCCGACCTCGAGGACCTCCATCAAAAAGAATTTAGGCTCCAAGAAGCCATTGGCATCATTACAAGTCCTGAGGTGGTACCCGACCTCGAGGACCACCATCAAAAAGAAGTTAGGCTCCAAGAAGCCATTAGCGTCATTACAAGTCCCGAGGTGGTACCCGACCTCGAGGACCTCCATAATAAAGAAGTTGGGCTCCAAGAAGCCATTGGCATCGTTACAAGTCCCGAGGTGGTACCCGACCTCGAGGACCTCCACAAAAAGGAGATTGGCTCTAAGAAGCCATCAATGTCATTACAAACTCAAGATAGTACCCAATCTCAAAGGCTCCTCTCAAGAAGGAAATAAGCACTTAAACTCCACCCGTATGGGCTTGGCCCCGGGGTACCATCTGAATTCGGGTAAACCCTCGTCCGGGATCTATCTGCAACACCTTAAGGATATTTACGCTAAGTTCAAAGCGAGTTTCGAGGTGGCCCGGGTTTGAACGAACACCCACTCGAGGACTACCCTCGAAATCTTAAAGGCAGTCCCTATCCTCGGGACTCCGAGCAAATTTCCCCTCAAAGATTACCGCGGGTCTAAATAGTAAATCTCAGTCTCAAGGCTCGAAACACTATTTCTTTTCAACTCAAAGTCAAGGCCTCGGCGACCCGAGTTTATTGGTCCAATCCAGGCTCGATCCAAGGAACAACGAGGGGTTCCATAGGAAGCCGTATTAATCAATCAAAAGTCAGGAAAAAATACTTACACCTGGGCTCGATATTGGCACCAACCGGTAGAATCATGCATTCGGATTCTTCACAAACATAGATAAAGGGAAGTATAGCGTATATCAGAGGCAAATTGAAGAAACATCTTTATATTCATAAACACTTGATTACAAAAGCCCACGAGGGGTCCATACATATGATTACAAAAGCCCACGAGGGGTCCCTACACAGAAACAAAGAAGCAAAAAGGTACACATATAGTAAAAGACAAAATCCTAATCTATTCTCGAGGGTCATCCCCAGCGGCAGCATCTTCGAGCACCATCACCCCGGGCATATATCCTCGGCGGAAATATCTTCGACCGCCACCTCCTCTAGGGTCTCATCTCGTTCCTCCAGAATAATATCCCCGAGGGCGAAGATGAAGAAGAGGAAAGTGGGAAGATGGAGAAGAGGGAAGTGACGCAGAAGAAGCAGAAAAAAAGACATAGCCCGCCGAAGCCAGAAATAAAGGATTTGGCGAGCGCCAACCCTACTTGCACGGCTGCTTCAAGTCCGCCTTCTGGTACATTGTGACGTGCAAGTTTAGAGGCCGGTTGTGCCATTTCATCCCTTGGAAAGCTAAGGGGATAAAGTTCCACATCAGGCCAGGGTAGGAGAGTGAGCAGCGGTGTATAGTCCGAATGCTCTCCCAAGCAGCGGTGTAGAGTCCAAACGTCCTCCTAAGCCGGAAGAAGTCGGGCCCCTATCTCATCACCTCGAGCCAACGACGACAACAGTAACAACCATAACAACAACAACAGTGACAAGACAGTATAATCTCGCTCGGCAAGGGAAAGCCCAGGCAAAAGGCCATGGCGTGGTTGATGAGAACGCCGCTATGTAACCTTAAGGCCGTGGACCCCAAACATGGTAGGTAGCAAAGGAGGAGGATGGTGAGAAGAAAGGGATGGAAAGATGTTGAAAGGCACTTGGATAAAAAGATGGTACCAGAAGGCCCCCATTAATAGGGGGTGATAGTATGACCGACAACGCCATCGATGCCTTTGAAAGACGGATCGGCAGGCGCAATCAATGCGTTATTGAAAACTGAATCGACAGTGGTATTTTCGCTTTGAAGAATGGGAATCGGCAGCGCATTAAATGACGCTGAAAAGACAAGCCCATGGGATACCCCGGTTATCGTGAAGGCTTACGTTATAAGTGTGATATCATCAATGTGACATCATCACGGGAAGTCCGAAGAGTTGGATGTCAAAATCATTTCTTATCGTTCTACTACAAGAAACGCGGGGACTATCTGTATACGGTGAAATTGGAGGGTCCAATTCCTCATCATCGAGACACCTCAGAAGATCATCTCGAGGGCTCGAGGCTACAAGGCTACGGTCGAGTTTCCTCCCTCGAGGTTCATCGACGCTCGACCTTGGGACAATGTTGACCCCGGCTATGGTAGAAATGGGGAGTTCCCAAGGCACACAGCTAGGGCTAACAAAGTCTAGTGGGCTACTCTAAACCCGAATCAGGGCGTCACCTAGGTGTCCCATCTCCATATCTTTGTAATTAATGCATTTTGTACTATGTTGGGATTCCCCTCATATATAAAGGGGATCCTTGTTATTTTGTAAGGATCTGGTGGCTCCATACTAAATACATAAGAACATTCTCTCTGCTCTTTAACACATTCTCTTGATAGTATTGCTTCCATTTATTATCTTCATTATTTTTCATCATTTATTGCTTATCATTGGCCATAAAGAGCCTTCGTTGATTTCACTATAACTGTTAGTTGCTCTCCAACTGCCTTTAATAGCTCCCAGCCGAGCATCGGAATCGACCTCGAGGCCCCCGAATCGACAAGCTCGAGGCCCCGATTGTTAACCTGTCGGTTTGATTAATATCTCGTTTTCAAGCTCTTATCTCGCTTCTAAGTCTTTCACATAGCATCAACTGCTTAACAACCAGCATAAAAATAGATCACGTATTTTTTGAGTCCCATAATCAAATTTAATTGTTATTACCATTTTCACGGTAAACAATTATGTTGGTATTTGACATATGTTAAACTTCTTTTTTTAATTTTAAAATTGTGTTATATTTATTGTTCTAATTTAATTATTTTAGTAGTATTGGCTTGTTATTTCACATTGCATGTTATTTATTTTTTAATTAGAATTAATATATTAGTTTTGTCAAACAAATGAATAATGTTATGACTATATATATATATATATATATATATATATATATATATATATATATATATATATATATATATTTATATATATATATATATATATATTATCAAAACATTCATTTCCCTGATATTCTTACAAAACGTATACTTTTAGTTTTTATAAATAATTAAGCTAAATATTATGAGTTTGGATATATATATGTATCAATTATATATATATATATATATATTATATATATATATATATATATATATCAATTATTTTTATAATATTAGTTATAAATATACAATTACTAATTAATATATATTCAAGAAAAAAATATGCATCTTATAGACCAAATATCATCTGTACTTATATTACGACAAACAAACAGGTCATTATATTGTGTAATTACTAGGTTGTATAATTATACTAATTCTACTTACCGAGTGGCTTTCCAAACAAAGCCTTATGTATTTCTACGCCCATTTCACACGCCGAAAAATGTTCAAAATATCAAAATTACTTTTTTCTAACACGTATAAGACTCGTTACTACTCATATCTTTTTCTGGTATACCGCAGAGGAGGTGCATAGAGTCAGCGAAAGCAGTGATAGAGGGCAGAAAAAAGGGTTTCCACTTTTCAATTGCAAAAACGACTTAGTTGGTGAGGAACTTTGAAGAAGAAAAGCATCTAGTTAGACAAGTTTCTAGTCCAAAAAGACATTCCATGGCACACTTCAAATAGGTTGGTGACATTGGTGCTACTAATTTACTACCAAAGACACAAACAAAAGGAAATTAATTAGGTGCATATCTGTGGAGGGACAAAGTTAACAGAAGTATTGAATTTACAGGACAAGTAGGTGAAAGTGGAGAAAGTGAAATTTCATACTAAAAAGACAGCTTCTTGAAAAAAGAAAGAAAGTGGTCCAATTGATTCAAAATTCGAAAGGTTCTTGCTTCATTTTTTTCAAGTAATAGGCTTGTCATTACACCTAATTGGTAAGTGAAGAAGAAAAACTCTGCTCCATGGGGCCATGCCATTCTCCAGATTCTTGGCATTGCCGTGTATAACAAATAAAATCTCTATCTGCTTCTCCCATAATTGGTAATGACATTACCTAATACTCTTATATTAAAATGTAACCATTTTCTTAATCATAAAAATTATATGGAGAGCCAGAGCGGACTAAGCAAAGAGATTCTCCAACTGTCTTCCAACTACATTGAAAGTTTTACTTAATTAAGCAAGAAAATTATACAACATCTATTGTTGTTAGCCCAAATTGTTATCAAGTCCTTCCTCTTATTCTTCTTCTTCAAATAGAAGAAATATGCACGCGCAGTACACGTGTCCAACATGCGAACAAAGTCCAACCTGGGTGCAACTGACTTCTATCTGTTTTAATATTACAAACATAGTAGTTCATATTTATTTATTTAAAATTCTGAATTCGTCTCTATTTATATTTTGATATATCATGATTACGTCAACGATAGTAGATAATCGTGCCCCTAAGCCAAAAGTAAGCAAACTTATAGATTGATACTCACGAACCACTTTCTTTTAATCATTTGATTAATGTCTTTATGCAAGCTAAGCAGTAAGAACAAGGATTGATTTATTTAAGGAGTGATTTAATTGAATGTGACATAATCTCATATTTCAGAAAAAGGTTATAAAGAGTGGGGCACAATCCCTATCAAGAATTGCCAAGTGGGCGTTAAGTGGCAGATGGGCGGCTTACAGTGAAAACTTGACACGAAAAACATATGCTTGTTGTCATGTATTATTAAGCTAACTTAACAGCAATAGAGGATAGTCAATTTTTCTTTTTGGAAAAACAAAAAAGGGGGAATAAAACAAAGCACTAACTTTCAGAAGCAAAATCTAGATATATAAAAAATTGCCGACCAGAGTTCCTTGTGACAGTGGTTTAGAATCAGCTAAGGCTGTTGAAGTTCTTCACGTCACCTTATATATACATAATAATGTATAATTGATATTTCACTATCATGGCTTTAAGCATTTCATAGAGGGTGGGAGTCTTGGAATATTTGTATAATTGATATTTCATTGTCATGGCTTTAAGTACTTCACAAAGGGTGTGAGTGTGGAAGGGCGTAGCATAGAATTTGGTTACTTTCTGGAGCTCACTGACCCAACTAATCTGGATTTGGATCAGGTAGACTATTAAAGAGGTAAGCGTTTCATATAAACAAATTCTCTATTCTTAGAGCTCAAACTCAAGATCTCGTGTTAAATGTAAAAGAATTTCAACCATCCCACTGCACTAGCACATGTCAAGTGATTTTTTCTTTTAGGATAGGATAGTATAGGATATGATTGGTTGTGTAGATTGCTGACTTGGGGATTTTACATCGTCAATAGCGTAGGCACGCCGTCAGAGTAGACCACAAAAATGAACACAGCTTTTATGGCCTCATTTGGTTAGGACAATTCTTATAGTTGAAGAAAGGTATCTATTCCCAATCCTAGGTGTACAAGTGTATTTTAGTATTTCGACATGGAAAGGTAATTTTGGAACATTGACTAGTTCCAAAACCAACCACTTCAAACAGCTGTACAAATTATTGGTGTTTATTTGATTTATTTCGGTTAATTAGTATCTATATATTGAACAAGTACAAAGCCTTTCAAGTCTCATAATGTCTTGGTCAAAATCTGACCACTACGGTCGGATTGATCGACGCCTCACTCACGGACGGCAAAGTAAAGAAGATCGACGCGGAGTATTTCGCATCCTGCCCTCACGACTTTCGTCGAAGTAGTAAAGGACGACCTCCAGCAAACAACCGATGAACGTGAGACATGGAAGAAGCGTCGGATAAGCCACATAGCCGGAGGTCCAGGGCTGTATATATAGGATGGTAAAAACCTCACAAAGGGGAGGGGCTTCCGGAGGGAAGAGAGAGGAATATCTCTCCTACTCTCCACCTATCTCCTCTGTGGGACTTTGAAAGACAGGGGAATTAATGAAGCAATCCTGGACGATCAGCGTCGTATGTAATGTGTCCTATTCCACCTATTAATGAGAATGATTCTGGGAAATCACAATTCATTTTACCTTCGTTTCTTGTTCATAGATCGCTCTTTCTCTAGTCCTTTGATCTGGAATTCATCGCAAATGACTAAGATTTACCCCTTCACTTTCTTTGATTGATTTGTTCAGAAAGGTTGTGATTTCTTTTGATCCAAACAATTTGGCACCGTCTGTGGGGATTTCTTAGTGAAATGTCCTGGTCTCTTCCAGATCAAAGGCCAAGAACACGATTATTCCCCGAGAAGATCGCCAAGGCGAAGCCCTATACAAAGCGTAATAAAGACGCAGCCCAGAAAGGAAGAGAAGGCTGAAGACAGCCAATCGAATGCCGGAACGGCTCCACCACCCACCGGATGGCAAAGCAAAACAAGCTATGTTATCAACCTACTCTGATTCACCGATTCATCGGATGGGGGTAAGAACAGTATCGTTCTAACTTGCTTTTTGCTCTCTACTCAAGCAGGAACACAAGTGCCGCGCGAGCAAGTGAGCAAAGAAATACCTCAATCGAGGAATGAAAAACTACTACGTGACAACCAGAACGTCGCCCGCCGATCGTATCTCCGGGCCGAAAAGCAGGAGTCAGATAAGGAAGCTCCTATGAACACACCGAACAAATGTAAGCGAAACAGGGACGTTTCATACTCTCCAGTATTACGCACTCCGATGCGAACAATATCTAGCTAACTGGGACTCCTCCAAAAAAGACGCCCGATTCTCCGAAAAACAGGGACTGAAGACAGGTTAATATTTTGATAGGTCGAAATAACACCTTTTAAGGCCAAGGGCCTTCGCCAAAAGAAGAAGTTCGACCTCGATCAAACGACGACAGGTTAATATTTCGATAAGTCAAAATAACACCTTTTAAGGCCAAGGGCCTTCGCCAAAGAGAAGTTCGATCTCGGTCGAACGACGACAGGTTAGTATTTCGATAAGTCGAAATAACACCTTTTAAGGCCAAGGGCCTTCGCAAAAGAGAAGTTCGATCTCGATCGAACGATGACAAGCTAATATTTCGATAAGTTGAAATAACACCTTTTAAGGCCAAGGGCCTTCGCCAAAGAGAAGTTCGATCTCGGTCGAACGACGACAGGTTAGTATTTCGATAAGTCGAAATAACACCTTTTAAGGCCAAGGGCCTTCGCCAAAAAAGCAGTTCAACCTCGACCGAACAACAACAGGTTAATATTACGATAAGTCGAAATAACACCTTTTAAGGCCAAGGGCCTTCGCCAAAAGAAGAAGTTCGACCTCGATCGAACGACGACGGGTTAATATTTCGATAAGTCGAAATAACACCTTTTAAGGCCAAGGGCCTTCGCAAAAGAGAAGTTCGATCTCGATCGAACGATGACAAGCTAATATTTCGATAAGTTGAAATAACACCTTTTAAGGCCAAGGGCCTTCGCCAAAGAGAAGTTCGATCTCGGTCGAACGACGACAGGTTAATATTTCGATAAGTCGAAATAACACCTCCTAAGGCTGAGGGCCTTCGCCAGAAAAGAAGATGTTCGACCTCGAGCGAACAACGATAGGTTAATATTTCGATAAGTCGAAATAACACCTTCTAAGGCCAAGGGCCTTCGCCAAAAAGAAGAAGCTAGACCCGATCGAACGCCGACGAGTTAATATTTCGATAAGTCGAAATAACACCTTTTAAGGCCAAGGGCTTTCTCCAAAGAGAAGTTTGATCTCGGTCGAACGACGACAGGTTAATATTTTGATAAGTCGAAATAGCACCTCCTAAGGCCGAGGGCCTTCGCCAGAAAAGAAGAAGTTTGACCTCGAGCGAACGACGATAGGTTAATATTTCGATAAGTCGAAATAACACCTTCTAAGGCCAAGGGCCTTCGCCAAAAAGAAGAAATTCGACCCCGATCGAACGCCGACGAGTTAATATTTCGATAAGTCGAAATAACACCTTTTAAGGCCAAGGGTTCGCCAAAGAGAAGTTCGATCTCGGTCGAACAACGACAGGTTAGTATTTCGATAAGTCGAAATAACACCTTTTAAGGCCAAGGGCCTTCGCCAAGGAGAAGTTGATCTCGGTCGAACGACGACAGGTTAGTATTTCGATGAGTCGAAATAACATCTTTTAAGGCCAAGGGCCTTCGCCAAAAAGAGGTTCGACCTCGACCGAACGACGACAGGTTAATATTTCGATAAGTCGAAATAACACCTCCCAAGGCCGAGGGCCTTCGCCAGAAAAGAAGAAGTTTGACCTCGAGCGAACAACAACAGGTTAATATTTTGATAAGTCGAAATAACACCTTCTAAGGCCAAGGGCCTTCGCCAAAAAGAAGAAGTTCGACCCCGATCGAACGTCGACGAGTTAATATTTCGATAAGTCGAAATAACACCTTCTAAGGCCAATGGCCTTCGCCAAAAAGAAGAAGTTCGACCCCGATCGAACGCCGACGAGTTAATATTTCGATAAGTCGAAATAACACCTAAGGCCAAGGGCCTTCGCCAGAAAAGAAGAAGTTCGACCTCGATCGAACGACAACGAGTCGACCCGTCAATAGGGCGAAGTAACACCCTTCAAAGCCCTAAGCCATCGCCAAAGAGAATTCGAAATATCCCTGAGGCCAAGGGCCATTGGAGGGTGCAAAAGACTGGGACTCGCCGTGCGGGAATCTATCTCACGCCGTAATCACGAAGAACAAAAAAAAACAACAAAGGCAAGGTACAAGACAAATAACAGCGAAAGACTCTCCTTTACACAAAGCCGCCGCGCAATGGTCGCGGGTTACATAAGGCCCAAGTCAAATAAAAAAAAAGAAGAACAAAAACAACAACGACAAGGGAAAAGAATAAGGAAATAACAAACGACAACAAAAAAAATGTAGAAAGAAAACTACAAGCAGAAAACGGATCAAAGTCACTATCTCTCTATGTGGCGTCATCATCAGCACCCTCTCCACCATCACCTCCGGGGAATTCACCTCCCGCGTCCGCGTCCGCGCCCTCGTAGGCTTCTGGTGTCGCCGAGTAATATCCACAATTGACACGAGCTTCTCGCGCCTTCACCCGCATTTCTTCATATTCGGTTTCGGTCACCTTGCCCGCCTCCCACAGATTCTTATATATATCCCGCTGGGATTCGGCATGGACCCAAAGTTCGTGCGAATGACGAGGAATGGCGGCAGTGGAAGACTCAAGTTGAGCCAGCAGTCGTTCCCTTTCAGCTTCTAGAGCATCGACCCGATCCCCCAAAATCGAGGCCTCCCGGTCGATCTCGCTGATGCGCTCCTCAAGCCTCTCCTCTCTTAGCGTGTCTTTCGCCCTTTCCGATTCCTTCTCGGATCGGAGGACGCGGATGGTATCCTCCAAGGCCGCCGCCCTCGCCGAAGCTGCGGACCAGGCACTCTCCATGCACTCCAACCCAGCTACCTTTCTCTCCATCTCAGCCAATTTTCCCACCCACTCTGCACTCACTGCCTCGATCCTGAGGAGATTCTGATCCATCTCAGACCGCATCGACCTCAGCTTCTCCTGGAGATATTCACACTCGGCAGCAACTCCTTTGCTCAGCTCGAGCTCTTCATCCTTCGCACGGAGTTCTCCTCAAGCTCACTCTTGCTGCGAATAGCCTGCAGCAGTTCCTGGTCCCTCTTCTACAACTCCTCGCCGAGAGTCCGATCACAAGGGTTCACTTTCAGCCGCTCATGCATCTCACGGCATTTGTCGCGATAGCGCCGATATTTCTCCAGCATCTTCAAGAAGACTTTGGCCCGAATGTTGGCCCTGCGAATACTCTCCACCTCCAGCATATACGTCTGAAAAAATGAGAATATGGGTTAGCCCCCGCCATCAAGAAAAACGAGAGAAAAGCAACAGGGATAATGCAACTTACTCTTAAGCCCATAGCGGCCACCTCGCCCATCAAACTGGTGTCAGGAACGTCCCGAAGGGTCATAGTCTCGGCCTCGGAGCACAAAATGTCGAACTGCGGCACCAAACCCTCCACATCCCCCAAGAGGTTGACATCCGAAGGAATCTCAAGAAAGCGGGTCGGACCTCCCGCTTGAACCACCGAATGGGTAATGCCCTCCTCAAACATCCTAACATCACAGGCTTGAGGTCCGACTCAGACTCATAGTCGTCGACCACGATTCCCTTTCCTCTGTCAGCAGCTGAAGAGGAAGTACAACCACGCGCGGAGGATGAGGGTACGTCCGAAACCATAACGGCGGCCCCAGTAACCTGACCCTCCGTCGCGGCAGGATGCTGATCACCGACAACGGCTGGAATCTCTGATTGAGCAGATGCAACGGCCGGCTCCGTCCCTACAGAGCGAGCTATATCAACCCCCATTCTAGATCCCGTTGAGGGAGAGTCGTCCAGATGAATCACAGTTGGGGGCGCTGTCTCGAACCCCACTCGTCGCCTTTTGGAAGGACCTCCCTCATCTTCAGTAGGCGGGGATTCACCTGTTGGACGAGCCATACGAGTCGGAACTTCAGCCTGAGAAGCGGCCTCAGCAGGAGTAACCGCCGCCACAGATTCAACTGAAGCAGCCCTCGACAAAGGCCGGGCCGTGGGTACTGCGATAGGGCGAGTAGATGAAGTTGGTTGCCTGAAAGCTAACGGAGGAGCCCTCGGTCTCCGTACCCTCCCTGACATCGATGAGCAGTACGTGAGAAATTAAATACAAAGAGGGGAAAGGGAAAAATAGTGAACAGAAACGACATCTTACCAGAAAGAGGTTTGCGCCCATACTTGTCATAGAAGGCCGCCCATGTGCGGACCCCCGCAGTATGAGGAAGAATAGCGCCCACCCATTCACGGATACCCTCGACAGGGGGAGGAGGCGACCTTGCGGCTGTAGAAATTGGCAAAGCTTTAGTACCACGACAGGGAATGGGCGTACACCCCCTCGACTAAAAATAAAACCACAAACTTACGCGCAAAGTTCCATTTCTCAGGAAACCCCATCGAATCCGCCATGAGATGTTCCGTCTGCACATAGAAGTAATTCTCTTAGAAGCGACGATTAGCCCTATCGTCCATCTTCACCACTAGACTCTTCGACCCCCAAGGGCGCATGTGGATCATCGTACCCCGGATATGCTGAGGGGCGAAGATGTTGAGCATATGTCCCAAAGTGACCTCACGACCAGCGAGCTCCGAGAACTTGAGTAACATAAGAAACAACTTGTATAGGTATGGCGAGAGTTGAGTGGGGCATACCTCATAGAAGCGACAAAAGTCAACCACCAGCATTGGGAGAGGAAGTGTGTACCCAATAAGGAAGGGATAGGCATGGAATACAAAGTACTCGGGGCGGTCAAAATGGACAATGTCGTCTCCTACCGCCGGCTGCATTTCGACATAGTGAGGGATTCCCCATCTGGCTTTCAAATCTGCAATATCCTCCTCCTTCATGACCGAGTGGGCAGGTTCCGGTTCCTCCCCGGCGCGACTGTTAAAGTCAGTCCATGCTTTTCTCGGACGAGGCAAGATCTCTGCTACTGAAGGAACCTCCTCATCCTCCACCACTTCAGTTCCTCCGGTGGCAGGAGTATCATTTTCGGGCACCGAAATCGGGGCAGGGAGATCAGCGCAAGAAGAATTACCGGTCATCATATTAGTGTAGCAAAGAAAGGAGACGATGAAAGGAAAGGATGGAAATTTTCGGCTCGCAAGGGGCAAATAAAGATTAAAATTATTGGGAAGAAATTATATTCGCGAGAATTCTTTCAAGCAAAAAGGCAAGGGAATGTGTCAATCGAGTGATGTATTCCTTCTATTTATAAGAGACATAAATCTCCCAAGCACGAAACCCAAGAGTTGCTAATCAGACCCGGTGGCACACGAAACATTTCAACTCTCTGAGAACGTGTGTCGTTATGGCTGCAACTACGAAATGATGTCTCGGCATGAGCGGTTTTTCGGTTCCGAAACGATCGCAATGGTCCATAAATACCAAATGGGTGTCGTCATCTCTCCCGAGTCCACGTAGTACAACTAAGGGGTGAGTAGTCAGATTTCTCTCAGCTCGACAGCAGCAATAATCCGTCTGCCGAGTCCGACAGGGGACGACCCCGACAGACGGAGGGACTAACAAATTATTTGGATCAAAAGATATCACAAGCTTTTTGAACAAATCAATCAAAGAAAGTGAAGGGGTAAATCTTAATCATTCGCGATGAATTCCAGATTAAAGGACTAGAGAAAGAGCGATCTATGAACAAGAAATGAAGATAAAATGAATTGTGATTTCCCAGAATCATTCTCATTAATAGGTGGAATAGGACACATTACAAATGACGCTGATCGTCCGGGATTGCTTCATTCATTCCCCAGTCTTTCAAAGTCCCAGAGAGGAGATAGGTGGAGAGTAGGAGAGATATTCCTCTCTCTTCCCTCCGGAAGCCTCTCCCCTTTGTGAGGTTTTTACCATCCTATATATACAGACCTGGACCTCCGGCTATGTGGCTTATCCGACGCTTCTTCCATGTCTCACGTTCATCGGTTGTTTGCTGGAGGTCGTCCTTTGACTACTTCGACGGAAGTCGTGAGGGTAGGATGCGAAATACTCCGCGTCGATCTTCTTTACTTTTCCGTCCGTGAGTGAGGCGTCGGTCAAACCGACCGTGGTGGTCAGATTTTGACCAATACACATAACATGTGAATAAACATAATTGTAGATTTGTAGTAAGACCGCCGCAAATAGTGACCAACAATTCTCAACGTGAAGCAATCAAATTTTGCCCAAATGTTACAATTTACAGCCTTGACTTTTAGCGCCCAAACAGGAAGAAGTGAATCGCATGTCTTAAACCACGAGAAATCAGAGTTCAAATTCAAACAGAGACAAAAATGCTAAAGATTGCATCCCATTTACTGAAGCCTGGGTAGGACAATTACCTGGTACCAATAGAGAGAAATAATCGACTATGCAAGTTAACCTGGACACATATGTAAATGCCTAATTTTTGCTCATGTATATTTTTTTCTTTCTTTACATTATAATTTCTAGAATTCTTATGTGTGTATTTTTAGGCTTTTAAATTAGATTATGTTAAATAATTTGATATGGGGGTTAAAGGATTGGACTAGTGTATTTTGACTAAAATTGAACCAAAATTGGCCCAAAATTAGGAGCCCAAAGAGTCTACTGATCCGGTCCAATTGGGGCTCCCAGCAGATAGTCGAAACGACGTAGCTTTAGATTGAAACTACGTCGTTTTGGTTAAGTAATCAAGATCAAATCCTGGCCACCTATTTTCTTTGATCCAATGGTCCAAAATTGATGTCATTGGAAGTATATAATTTTAGAAAATCTGATTTTTTGGCCTCATTTTCCATACATGCCCAAGCCCTAGACCTCTTCTTCTCTCTTCTTCCTCTCCGCCGCCCAGCGCCGCCCAGAGCCGCCGCCGGGAATCGCCCACCGGCGGCGGCCAAGCTCCAAACGCCACCAAAATTTCACCCCCTCTTCGTCTCTTCCTCCTCTTCCCATATCCAAGCCCCAAATCCCTCGAATCCTTCTCAAACGCCACAAATCTTCAAAAGAACGAAACCCTAGCCGCAACTTTTTTCATAAATTCGAGAACATTGAGCCCTTTTCTCCACTTAATTTTTACATACATAGATAGATCTCATCAAGGGCTACAATTTGGCATTGGTTTTAACCCGAAATTCCGGCGACCGGAATTCCGGCGACCCCCACTGCCGATCCGCCACCGTCACAGCCACCCCTCAACCGCCACTGCCTCCCGTTTCTCTCTCCACCTCGGCCTCAAGCGAGTTTCTGTTGTTGATTTTTATCGAAACTAGCATCCAATTCTCCGGAGTCATGGTTTCGATAATAATCGACATTAGACACTCGCTCGAGTCGTACCACTGCCTATCGCCATTGCCCGGATACTCGAGTATACGGTAAAATCCTAGCTCCCCTTTTATTTTTTTGATTTTTGCTTCTGTAATTGGGTTTAGATTCAGTTTGAATCGTATGTTTCTTGTCGATAATGAATTGCTCGTTTTGATCCTTGTCGATTCGATAGATCAAGTTCATTTTTTGCATAGTTGCTTGATTTTCTATTTGATTCAGCCATGAATCGTTCTGTGATCGCAAGATGAATCAGTTGTTTCCATACAGTTAGGTTCTGATTAGCGGCTATTAATAGTCGTTTATTTAGTTGTTGTTAGTCGTTGACGAATAATTAACAGTTCTCGTTTAAAATCTGTTTCGAGCATTAGTTTGTGAATTCAGTAGTTTTGTTCTATGTTTAGTTTGTACAAATCAATTTGTTTAATCTAATTAGTTTAAGTTTTTTCTGTTTCATCAATCGTTAGTTGTGTGATTTGTTTTGGTTCAAAATCAATAGGGTGGTATTGATGTTGTTAAAATCTGAAATTGTTATGGGTTTGATCATGACTTAGGGTAGTGGTAGCTTACTTTTGATTAGTAGGGTGGCTGAAATGACCCTTTGGCTCCTGCCATAGCAGATTTCAGGCTGTCCTTTCACCTTTTGGACAGCCTTTAGCACACAAATTTAGCCTCTTTTGGAGAGATTTTTGTTGAACCAAAATCTGTCCAAAAAGTTGGCTTTTCTTTGCCTATTTAAGGGCTGCCCTTTCTTCATTAGAGGGGGGGGGAACATCAGGAAAAAGGGAATTAAAAGGAAAAATTTCAGCAATTATGTTCCTCTTGGAAATAATTTAGAAAAGTCTTTAGGTTCTTTTTTTTTTTTGGATTTTCTTCGAATCTTTTCTCTTAAAGAGTTTCCGGGTTCAAGTATTTTGAGTTTTCTGTTGTTTGTTGTACGTTGGCTGGTTGTTGCTGATTTACCATAGCTGAGTTTCCAAAGTTTTGTGCAACTTTGAGTTCACCATTGCTGCTTTTGCTTTGAATCTGCAATCTAGGTATATCCTTGACCTTGTAATTTAGAAAATTTATTGTAATGAATCATACTATGCAAATTTTTGGTCCAGTAAATGAAGCATGAAGTTTTAGAGTTTATTTGAGTGTTTCGAGCTCTTTTAATATCTATCTCACGTTTATTTGTTCGGATTTTTGAGATTGTAGTACTCCAGTTGGTATAGTAATTGCACGACAAGATTCTTTTTCGTGAAAGTTCTCACTGAAAGTATATGATTACATGAAAAAAATAAAGTGAACTTTTAATCTCAAGGATCCCCGTCTTTCACTTTCTTTTTCTCTTTACTTCATGTGCTTAATCTATTCAAAAGGATTTAAGTTCTAAGATAGTTTGTTAAGTGTTTAGATTAAGAAAAAATAAAAATAAAAAATTCTCATGTCATGTCAGAGAGGTCT